>NW_022589728.1:107498-220845 GCF_004348235.1 Phoca vitulina | reverse complement strand
TTCTCAATGGGGAAAAACTGAGAGCTTTCCCCCTAAGGTCAGGAACACGGCAGGGATGTCCACTATCACCACTGCTATTCAACGTAGTATTAGAAGTCCTAGCCACAGCAAACAGACAACAAAAAGAAATAAAAGGCATCCAAATCGGCAAAGAAGAAGTCAAACTCTCACTCTTTGCAGATGATATGATACTTTATGTGGAAAACCCAAAAGACTCCACCCCAAAACTGCTAGAACTCATACAGGAATTCAGTAAAGTGGCAGGATATAAAATCAATGGCATTCCTATACACCAACAACAAGACAGAAGAAAGAGAAATTAAGGAGTCGATCCCATTTACAATTGCACCCAAAACCAGAAGATACCTAGGAATAAACCTAACCAAAGAGGCAAAGAATCTGTACTCAGAAAACTATAAAATACTCAAGAAGGAAACTGAGGAAGACACAAAGAAATGGAAAAACGTTCCATGCTCATGGATTGGAAGAACAAATATTGTGAAGCTGTCAATGCTACCTAGAGCAATCTACACATTCAATGCAATCCCTATCAAAATACCATCCACTGTTTTCAAAGAAATGGAACAAATAATCCTAAAATTTGTATGGAACCAGAAAAGACCGCAAATAGCCAGAGGAATGTTGAAAAAGAAAAGCAAAGCTGGCAGCATCACAATTCTGGACTTCAAGCTCTATTACAAAGCTGTCATCATCAAGACAGTATGGTTCTGGCACAAAAACAGACATATAGATCAATGGAACAGAAGAGAGAGCCCAGAAATGGACCCTCAACTCTATGGTCAACTAATCTTCGACAAAGCAGGAAAGAACGTCCAATGGAAAAAAGTCTCTTCAACAAATGGTGTTGGGAAAATTGGACAGCCACATGCAGAAGAATGAAACTGGACCATTTCCTTACACCACACACAAAAATAGACTCAAAATGTTTGAAAGACTTCAATGTGAGACAGGATTCCATCAAAATCCTTGAGGAGAACACAGGCAGCAACCTCTTTGACCTCAGCTGCAGCAACTTCTCCCTCCCAAAGGCAAGGGAAGCAAGGGCAAAAATGAACTACTGGGACCTCATTAAGATAAAATCTTTTGCACAGCAAAAGCAACAGTCAACAAAACCAAAAGACAACTGACAAAATGGGAGAAGATATTTGCAAATGGCATATCAGATAAAGGGCTAGTATCCAAAATCTATAAAGAACTTCTTAAACTCAACACCCAAAGAACAAATGATCCAATCAAGAAATGGGCAGAAGACATGAACAGATGTTTTTCCAAAGAAGACATCCAAACGGCCAACAGACACGTGAAAAAGTGCTCAACATCGCTCGGCATCAGGGAAATCCAAATCAAAACCCCAATGAGGTATCACCTCACACCAGTCAGAATAGCTAAAATTAACAAGTCAGGAAAGGACAGATGTTGGCGGGGATGCAGAGAAAGGGGAACCCTCCTACACTGTTGGTGGGAATGCAAGCTGGTGCAGCCACTCTGGAAAACAATATGGAGGTTCCTCAGAAAGTTGAAAATAGAGCTACCATACGATCCAGCAATTGAACTACTGGGTATTTACCCCAAAGATACAAATGTAGGGATCCGAAGGGGTATGTGCACCCTGATGTTTATAGCAGCAATGTCCACAATAGCCAAACTGTGGAAAGAGCCAAGATGTCCATCGACAGATGAATGGATAAAGAAGAAGTGGTATATATATACAATGGAATATTATGCAGCCATCAAAAGGAATGAAATCTTGCCATTTGCAGTGACGTGGATGGAACTGGAGGGTATTACGCTGAGTGAAATATATCAATCAGAGAAAGACATGTATCATATGACATCACTGATATGAGGAATTCTTAATCTCAGGAAACAAACTGAGGGTTGCTGGAGTGGTGGGGGGTGGGAGGGATGGGGTGGCTGGGTGATAGACATTGGGGAGGGTATGTGCTATGGTGAGCGCTGTGAATTGTGCAAGACCGTTGAATCACAGATCTGTACCTCTGAAGCAAATAATACATTATATGTTAAAAAAAAAAAGAAGAAGAAGAACATAGCAGGAGGGTAAGAATGAAGGGGGGGAAATCAGAGAGGTAGATGAACCATGAGAGACGATGGACTCTGAAAAACGAACTGAGGGTTCTGGAGGGGAGGGGTGTGGGGGGATGGGTTAGCCTGGTGATGGGTATTAAAGAGGGCACATTCTGCATGGAGCACTGGGTGTTATACACAAATAATGAATTATGGAACACTACATCAAAAACTAATGATGTAATGTGTGGTGACTAACATAACAATAATAATAAAAAAAGAACTAGAAAGAAAACATAAGGGAAATCAAAACTACTGTCAGAAGAATGAGAATGAGAACACAACTTTCCAAAATATATGGAATGCAGTGGAAGCAGAGCTCACAGGAAAATTTACAGATGCAAATGGCAAGATTAAAAAGGAAGATCCCCCTTGTTTGAGGAAAACGGCTGCATCCTCGAGACGGACTGGGAAGCAAGGGTTTTGGGTGAATGTGGTAACCTGCCTCTAGACTTCCAGCCTCCAGGGACGCCTGGGTGGCTCAGATGGTTAAGCATCTGCCTTCAGCTCAGGTCATGATCCCAGGGTCCTGGGATCGAGCCCCACATCGGGCTCTGCTCAGCAGGGAGCCTGCTTCTCCCTCTCCCTCTGCCTGCCTGTCTGCCTACTTGTTATCTCTCTGTCAAATAAAATCTTTAAAAAAAAAAAAAAGAAAGATCCCAAATCAACAACCTAACTATACACCTTAAGTAATGGCGGGGGGCGGAGGGGGGCAAATTAATCCAAAGGCTAGCATAGCAAAGGAAATAATAAAAATTACAGCAGAGATAAACAGACAAGAGAAAATCAGCCAAAATAACGGTTCTAGGAAAAGATCAACAAAGGAAAAACCTTTATCTAGATTGATGAAGAAAAGAAGATAGAATATTAGATAAGTTGCTCAAATAGGAAATCAAAGTAGGGACATTACTGCCAAACTTACAGAAATGAAAAGGATAAGAGAACCATATTGTGGAGTTATTCTTAGAAAATGTATTTTGTAAACCCTAAGAGGTGATTGTGGAAGCAGCTGAAAAGTCAGCAGTGTTCCTGATCTTAGGCTATTGAGCGTAATGGCCTGGTATGAACAGGATCCCATGATCCCCTGGGGCAGGGCATAGGTTTAGAGCTATAAAAGAATGTAACTCTCAATCCCCCTTCCTGCACTTGGCGATTGCTAGCACAAACAATGCGCTCCTCCCTTATTCCATGACTGTCTCCCTGCATGCCGGCGTGTAAGGGAGGGTGCAAGCCTGCTTTACGGCTCCAAGAGAGTTGCCATCCCTTTGTACTCCTTTCCCATGCTTTGGTGCATCTGTCCTTGCTTTTCTGATAAATAAAAGCTATGTGCAGAATTTAGCTGCTGCTGCTCTCCCTTATAGAGGCAGCCCTGCAGGGCCACTCAGATTGGTGTCTGAGAACTTTATTTTGGTGTATGACAACACCATATGAACGACTGTTTGACAAAAATTAGATAACCTAGATGAAGTGGACAAATTCCTGGAAACATAAAAACCACCAAAATTGACTAATAAATTAAAAATTTGAATAGACGTATAACAAGAAATTAAATAATCAAAAACTTCCCAGCAAAAAAAAAGTGTAGGACCAGATGGCTTCAATGGTGAATCTCATCAAAAACTTGAAGAACTGGGCGCCTGGGTGGCTCAGTCGTTAAGCGTCTGCCTTCGGCTCAGGTCATGATCCCAGGGTCCTGGGATCGAGTCCTGCAGCGGGCTCCCTGCTTGGCAGGAAGCCTGCTTCTCCCTCTCCCACTCCCCCTGCTTGTGTTCTTGCTCTCGCTAACTCTCTCTCTGTCAAATAAATAAATAAAATCTTTTAAAAAAATTTAAAAAAATAAAATAAAATAAATAAAATAAATAAAAACTTAAAGAATTAATAAGAACAATTCATCTCAAATTCTTCCAAAAAATACGAGGAGGTAATACTTTCTCTGAGACCAGCATACTCTGATAAACATACCACAAGCACCCCCCAACTAAACCTTAAGACATATACAGAACACTCTACCCTACAAGAGCATAATACAAATTTTTCTCAACTGCTCATGGAACACTTTCTAGGATAAGTAAATCATATAAACATATCACAAAAGAGCCACAGAACAATATCCCTTATAAATAGATTTATTTTAAATCTGCAATAAAGACTAGCAAACAAAATCCAGCAACATTTTAAAAGAATTCTATACCATGATCAAGATTTATCCTGGACACATATGGGTAGTTCAATATATCAAAATCAATCAGTGTAACATACCATATTAATAGAACAAAGGGGAAAAGATAATCTCTACTAATGCAAAAAAAATTTGACAAAATCCAATGCCCTTTCATGAGGAGAGGAAGATGGTAGCGGAATGGGAGGACCTAAGGCTCACCTCCTCCCACAAACACAAATAGATAATGATCAAATCATCCTAAATGCCCCAGAAATCATCCTGAAGACTGACAAAACAAACTTCACAAAGGGAGAAAAGAGGCCACATCCAAGAAGGTAGGAAAGGCAGAGACATGGTTTAGGGGAGAAACGGATTAATCATGGGTGCTACAGAGGTGAGGGAATTGTGGTCATGGAGAAGGGTGTGAGAGGCAAGAGCACAAAAGGAAACACATAGGAGAATGTTTCCCCAAAGCCACTGGCTTGGAAAACGAGAGGAGCTGAATTCTTTGAGTTCCTGTGACCAGCAGGAATTAAACCCTAGAGTTTTAAAGGTCAATGGGCTTGGATGGGATAGAACCCTGAGGGCACTGTGCTGCTCCTGGAGAGAAGGCAGGCAAAAAACCCAGGGGCAGACAGCATGCAAACAAGGATCTGAAGAATACCTGGGGCACACAATAGGGATATTACTCTTCTCAGAGTATGTCCCTGAGAGGCAGTGTTCATGGAGACACCCCTCTCGGAACAAAGGAGATGGCCGGCACCATTTCCCACCCCTCCCTCCCTGTTCCTCAACATAAACATATGGCCACTGTGGGAAACAGCACAGTACTGACAACTGCTGCCTAATTTGCATACACCATGCCCCAATGCCCCAACCCCTGCACTCTGGTGGTACTGCCCTTCTCCATCAAGCTTGCCTCAGTCCCAGCACAGTGGGCTCCTCCCCCAGAAGACCAGCACAAACCTATGCCCACACTAGATCATCCGACCAGAGAGTTCTACAGGACCTCAGTTCTGCTGGAAGTGGTTTCAGGTCTCATTTCACAAGGAGACCAGAGCACACCTAGTTAAAACTCACCACATTCGGGCCAGGAACCAAACACAGTCCACAGCAGGCAAAGCGTCTCTGCAGATGACTAGCCTAAAGGATAAAACAGCCAAAACTCAAATGCAGAGCACAAACAGTGCACACACTGGAGATACTCTGAAGCACTAGGCCCTGGGCACTACATGACCTCTTCTTCATAAAGCCATTACTTTCAGGAGCAGGAAATATAACTCTTTTTTCTAACACAGAGAAGGCAGAGACCTAGACAAAATGCAAAGATGGAGGAATTTATCCCAAATGAAAGAACAAGATAAGGCCACAACCAGAGATCTAAGAGGAACAGATATAAGTAATGTGTGTGACGGCTAATTTAAAACAACAATCATAATGATATTCACTGGGCTTAATAAAAGAATAAGAGACATCGGTGAGACCATTACCAAAGAGATAAAAGAATTAAAAAAGAATCAATCAGAGATGAAGAGTGCAATAAGTGAGATTGGAAAACAGGCTTGATGCAATGAACAGCAGGCTGGAAGAAACAGGGGAATGAATTAGTGAACTAAAAGACAAAATAATGGAGTGTAATGAAACTAAACAAAAGAGAGAGGGAAGCATTATGCAACATAAGAAAAGACCTAAAGAACTCAAGGACTCCATCAAACGTAATAAAAATGTTATTACGTTTTGGGGGTGCCTGGGTGGCTCAGTTGTTAAGCATCTGCCTTCGGCTCAGGTTATGATCCCAGGGTCCTGGGATCGAGCCCCGCATCAGGCTCCCTGCTCAGCAGGAAGCCTGCTTCTCCCTCTCCCACTCCCCCTGCTTGTGTTCCCTCTCTCGCTGTGTGTCTCTCTCTGTAAAATAAATAAATTCTTTAAAAAACAAACGAACAAAAAAAACATAATAACATTTGTATTATAGGAGTCCCAGAAGAAGAAAAGTCAGAAAAAGGGGTTGAAATTTTATTTCAAGAAATAATAGCAGAAAAGTTTCCTGATCTGCCAAAGGAAACAGACATCTAGATCCAGGAGACACATCAAAATCAACAAAAGCAGGCCAACATCAAGACAGATTGTAATTAAATTTGCAAAATATAATGATAAAGAAAAAAATCATGGAAGTGGCAAGACAAAAGAACTCCTCAACATACAGGGGAAAAGCCATAAGGCTAGCTGAAGATATCTCAACAGAAATTCCACAAGCCAGAAAAGAGTGGCACGATATATTAAAAGTGCTAAATGGGAAAAATCTGTAGCCAAGAGTTCCCCCAACAAACAAAAACTAATAGAGTTCCTGACCACTAAATCAGCCCTGAAAGAAATATTAAAGAGGGAACTCTTGGAGGGGAAAGGAGACACCAAAAGTGACAAAGACAAGAAAGGATCAGAGAAAATCTCCAGAAACAACAATACAACTAATATAACACAGTACTACATACATATCCATCAGTAATTACCCTGAATGAAAATGAACTGTGTTCCAGTCAAAAGATACAGGGTATCAGAATGGATAAAAAAATAAGACCCACCTATATGCTGCCAACAAAAGACTCATTTTAGACCTAAAGTCACGTGCAGATTGAATGTAAGGGGATGGAGAAACTTTAATTATGCAAATGGATGTCAAAAGAATACCAGAGTGGCAATACTTATATCAGACAAATTAGATTTTAAAACAAAGACTGTAACGGGTGTGCCTTCGCCTCTTCTTGCGCTCTCATGATAATGGTGGGCGCCATCTGCTGAAGTGGATGCCAATTACCACTACCGGCACAGGGAATGTCTCCCTGCCTGCCCCACTTCCTCTTGCCACCAGTACTCGAGCTCACCAGCATGTCCATGGTGCCTCCCAATCGCTCACAAAACAGCTGGCCCTGGGGGTCAACCAGTTCAGCAACAAGTACATCCAGCAGACCAAGCCCCTCACCACTGAGGGTACCATTAACCTGTAGCCTCTTACAAATTATACTTTTGGTACAAAAGAGCACCTCTATAAGAAGGACAGCTCTGTTGCAGCCAGATTTCAGCACACGAGGGAGGAATCTGATAAAACTGGATTGAGAAGGACTGCAGAAGGGGTTCTTATTGTACATGAGCACCAGCTACCACATGGGTTACTGCTACAGCTGGGGACAATTTTCTTCAAATGACCTGGTGGCTAACCGAGGAGAAGATGAAGTTGAAGGACTAAAACACTTAATGACAGAGAAACTGGGTCGTCAAGATGGAGTCCTACAAGACTGGGTCATTGATGACTGCATTGGTAACTGTTGGAGACAAAATTTCTAATCTCCTCGGTATCCATATATTCCTGCACATATTACAAAACTTAAGGAACATAAGAAGTGTTTTAGGTTCAACATCAAGAGAAAGCCTTGCTTGCAGTCCCTAAAAATTACAAGCTTGTAGATGCACCATTGTTTGAATTGTATGACAATGCACTAGGATATGAACCCATCATTTCTATTCTCCCTCAGCTTCTGAATAGGTTCAATTTTATATACAATTGAATTCCTGCACAGTGGAGAAGTAAAAGAAGCTGTCTCTGTGAGCACAGCTATACACAGTGTAGAATAAACACGGTAGAAAGTTGTTTTGTTTATCTCTTTCACAATCCCTAAATTGTTACCTATTTTCTTTTGTTTGACTAGTAAAGTTAACATGAAGAACTGGATAGTGATGTAAACAAATGTGATAATGTTTAATTTACTTTTGGTTCTACTCATACTTTCTTGCAAAACATTAAGCAATATGAATTTCTTCCTATGTGTATTTTTTTTCACATTAAACTTGTAAAATTCTTTAAAATAAATAAAAATAAAAATAAATTTTAAAAGGATTATAACAAGACAAAAGAAAGGCACTACCTAATCATAAAAGGGACAATTCAACAAGAAGATATAACAATTGCAAGTATTTATACACTCTAAGTTGGAGCACCCAAATATATAAAACAATAAAAAACATAAATTAATCAAGAAGAGTCCCTTATGGCAGAGAGTTCCAAGATGGCAGAGTAGTAAGAGAACCCTGAACTTGCCTCGTTCTTCGAATACAATCGGATCAACCAACTATTCTGAACAACTAGGAAGAGGATCGCAATCTGCACAGTTGGAGTGACGGAATTTGGCAGAAGCAAGGCTCGGAGCCAAGAACTGGGGAATTAGGAAGCCACATGGCTGGGAAGGAAAGGGAGCCCGGTTCACAGAGCAAGGCAGGAAGAGGGAGAAAGTTGGAAAGATTGCAGCGGTTTGTGACTGTACAATAAGCCATGGCAAGTGGATCTCTGGGTTGCTCAGGGAGAGATTGCTCCCCTTCCTGGAGAGCATTTGGAGGAGCATACTTGTCCTCCCTAGTGACAAAGGGACAGCCGGCGAGCCATTGAGTGGCGCTCAGTACAGGGTCAGAGGGGCGCGCAAATGCAGAAAACCTCTTAACTTTTCGGGAGCCACAAAAGACTTAAACCTCTGTGCTCCCACTGATCGGCAGCTTTTCTAGGATGGACAGAGCAGAACCGAGACTTTACTGATCGTGGGTAACCTGGTGGCTGCATTTTGCTGTCTGCCACACTAGATTCGAGCATCCGCAACAGCTTTCCTGGGACAAAGGGGAGTAGAGGACTGAGTCAAGTGCAGATGGCTGATAACTTGGCTCCAGCTTCTCGCTATACATCACAATAAACTCTGGCCTCTGCAGGCATACCGTGCAATGGCTTTTAGGGAACAGGACGGTGCTGGGCAAGCCCCAGCCTCCCCACCAGGGGAAAGGGGAGTGGGCATACATATTACCTGGCCCTTTGGAGTTCTGAATCCCAGCCACTGGCCAGAGATAAAATACAGGAGATCTGTGGCCCTGGGCATGCTGAGGACCCGGACACAGACAGGTTGGGGCAGGGAACTGAGATTGCTCACTTTTCTAAGAGGGCCATAGGAGATTGCTCACTTTTCTAAGAGGGCCTCCTGAGCAGCAGCTGCCAGGAGTTCTGCTCCACAGCGACAAGAGGGTGATGTGACACCATATTCTACCTCTTCCACCACCCCTCCCTCATCTCGCCCACGAGCACAGACTACAGAGAGAAACAGAGCACCTCCAGTGGAGGCTGGAGTCCCCTACACTAAACCCCACCCCCCTGACCTGACAGGAGCATCATTATAATGGCAAGTCAGCTTGTGAACCAGCACAGCAGACCTCTCCCTCAGAAGACCAACACAAATCTCTACATCTACTAAGTCTACTGATTAAAGAAAGTTTCGAAACATCAGCTTCCAGATTAACTTCACAAACAAATCAAAGCACAGCTACTTAAGGAACAAACACTCCAACACTACAAGCAAGGATTCTGCTCAGTGGGGAATCTGTTTCTCCCTCTCACTCTCCCTCTATGTACTCTCTCTCGGGTTAATCAAAAAAACCTAAAAAAAAAAAAAAAAAAAAAAAAGAATTATCCACCATGACCAAGTGGGATTTATTCCTGAGCTACAAGTGGGGTTCAACATTCCCAAATCAATCAATGTGATACATCACATTAATAAATGAAAGGACAAGAACCATATGATCCTCTCGATGCAGAAAAAGCATCTGACAAAATATAGCATCCTTTCTTGATAAAACTCACCACAATGCAGGGATAGAGGGAGCATATCTCAATATCATAAAAGCCATGTATGAAAAGCCTTCAGTGAATATCATTCTCAATGGGGAAAAACTGAAAGCATTTCCTCAAGGTCAGGAACAGGACAGGGATGTCCACTCTCACCACTGTTGTACAACATAGTACTAGAAGTCCTAGACTCATCAAGCAGACAACAAAAAGAAACAAAAGGCATTCAAATTGGCAAAGAAGAAGTCAAATCTCACTCTTCACAGAAGACATGATGCTTTATGTGGGAAACCCAAAAATTGCTAGAACAGGAATTCAGCAAAGTGGCAGGATATAAAAACAATGCACAGAAATCACTTGCATTTCTATACACTAGCAATGAGACAAAAGAAAGAGAAATTAAGGGACGCCTGGGTGGCTCAGTTGGTTGAGCGACTGCCTTCGGCTCAGGTCATGGTCCTGGAGTCCCAGGATCGAGTCCCGCATCGGGCTCCCTGCTCAGCAGGGAGTCTGCTTCTCCCTCTGACCCTCCCCCCTCTCATGCTCTGTCTCTCTCTCTCATTCTCTCTCAAATAAATAAATAAAATCTTTAAAAAAAAAAAAAAAAAAAAAAGAAAGAGAAATTAAGGAATCGATCCCATTTACAATTGCACCAAAAACCGTAAGATACCTAGGAATAAACCTTACCAAAGAGGCAAAGGATCTGTACTCTAGAAATTACAGAACACTTATGAGAGAAATTGAAGAAGACACAAAGAAATAGAAAAACATTCCATGCTCATGGATTGGAAGAACAAATATTGTTAAAATGTCTTTACTACCCAATCCAATCTACACAGTCTATGCAATACCTATCAAAATACCATCAACTTTTTTTCATGGAGCTGGAAAAACCTAAAATTTGTATGGAACCAGGAAAGACCCCAAATAGCCAGAGGAATGTTGAAAAAGAAAACAAAAGCTCATGGCATCACAATGCCAGACTTCAAACTATATTACAAAGCTGTAATCATCAAGACAGTATGATACTGACACAAAAACAGACACATAGATCAATGGAACAGAACAGAGAACACAGAAATGAACCCTCAATTCTATGGTCAACTAATCTTTGACAAAGCAGAAAGAATATCCAATGGAAAAAAGGAAAGTCTCTTCAACAAATGGTGCTGGGAAAACTGGAGAGCAACATGTAGAAGAATGAAACTGGACCGTTTTCTTACAGCATTCCAAAAAAAATACTCAAAATGGATGAAAGACCTAAATGTGAGACAGGAATCCATCAAAATCCTAGGGTAGAATACAGGAAGCAACATCTTCATCTTCAGCCACAGCAACTTCTTGCTAGACATGTCTCCAAAGGCAAAGGAAACAAAAGCAAATATGAACAATTTGGACTTCACCAGGATAAAAAGCTTTTCCACAGCAAAGGAAACAGTCAACAAAACTAAAAGGCAACCTGGGATGCCTAGGTGGCTCAGTCATTAAGCGTCTGCTTTCAGCTCAGGTCATGATCCCAGGGTCCTGGGCTCCCTGCTCAGCAAGGAGCCTGCTTCTCCCTCTACCTGCCACTCCCCCTGCTTGTGCTCTCTCTCTCTGTCTGGCAAATAAATAAACAATAAAATCTTAAAAAAAAAACAAAAAACCTAAATGGCAACCTATGGAATGGTAGAAGATATTGGCAAATGCCTTATCAGATAAAGAGTTAGTATCCAGGATCTATAACTTATCAAACTCAACACCCAAAAGACAAATAATCCAGTCAGGAAATGGGCAGAAAACATGAATAGACATTTCTCCAAAGAAGACATACAAATGCCCAACAGACACATGAAAAAATGCTCCACATCACTTGGCATCAGGGAAATCCAAATCAAAACCACAATGAGACCACCTCACACCAGTCAGAATGGTTAAAATTAACAAGTCAGGAAACAGCAAATGTTGGTTACAATGCAGAGAAAGGGGAACCTTCCCCATACACTGTTGGTGGGAATGCAAGCTGGTACAGCCACTCTGGAAAACAGTATGGAGGTTCCTCAAAAAGTTAAAAATAGAGCTACCCTATGACCCAGTAATTGCACTACTAGGTATTTACCCAAAGGATGCAAATGTAATGACCTGAAGGGGCACCTGCACCCCAATGTTTATAGCAGCAATATCCACAATAGCCAAAGTATGGAAAAAACCCAGATGTCCATCGACAGATGAATTGATAAAGAAGATGTGGGGGCGTCTGGGTGGCTCAGTCGTTAAGTGTCTGCCTTCAGCTCAGGTCATGATCCCTGGGTCCTGGGATCGAGCCCCACATCGGGCTCCCTGCTCGGCCGGAAGCCTGCTTCTCCCACTCCCACTCCCCCTGCTTGTGTTCCCTCTCTCGCTGTGTCTCTCTCTGTCAAATAAATAAATAAAATCTTAAAAAAAAAAAAAGAAGAAAGAAAGATGTGGCGTGTGTGTGTGTATACATATATATAATGGAATATTACTCAGCCATGGATGAAATCTTACTGTTTACATCAACGTGGATGGAACTAGAGGGTATTATGCTAAGTACAATAAGTCAGAGAAAGAAAATTATATGATTTCACTCACGTGGAACATAAGAAACAAAACAGAAGACCATAGGGTAAGGGAAGAAAAAATAAGACGAAATCAGGAAGACAAACCTTAAGAGATTCTTACCTATAGGAAACAAACTGATGATTGCTATAGGGTAGGTAGGTTGGTCAATGGGTAACTGGGTGATGGGAATAAGGGCACATGACATAATGAGCACTGGGTGTTATATGCACCTGATGAATAACTGAGCTCTACCTCTGAAACTAAGGACACACTCTATGTTCATCAGTTGAATTTAAATTTAAAAAAAAGAAATTAATCAATAATAATACAGTAGTAGTAAAAGACTTTAACACTCCATTCACATCAATGGACAGATGTTCTAAACAGAAAAATCAACAAAGAAACGATGGCTTTGAATGACACTCTGGACCAGATGGACTTAACAGATACTCAGAACATTCTATCCTAAAACAGCAGAATACACATTCTTTTCAAGTGCACATGGAACATTCTCCAGAACAGTTCACATATTAGGTCACAGAACAGGCCTCAACAAATATGAAAAAACTGAAGTCATACCATGCATTTTTCTGACCACAACATTACAAAACTAGAAATCAACCACAAGAAAAAATTTGGAAAGACCACAAACACAGGGAAGTTGAAGAATATGCTACTAAACAATGAATGGGTCAACCAGGAAATCAAAAAAGAAATAAAATACATGGAAACAAATGAAAATGAAAACACTACAGTCCAAAACCTTTGGGATGAAGCTAACACGGACCTACGAGGGAAGTATATCAATACAGGCCTACTACAGAAAGCAACAAAAATCTCAAATACACTAACTAACCTTACACCTAGTGGAGCTCAGAAAAGAACAACAAATACAGCCTAAAGCCAGTAGAAGGAAAGAAATAATGAACATTACAGCAGAAATAAATGGTATAGAAACTTAAAAAAAACCCACAAAAACAAAAACAAAAAACCACACACAAAAAAAACAAAAAACAATAGAGATCAATGAAAACAGGAGCAGGTCCTTTGAAAAAAAATCAATAAAATTGATAAACCCCTCACCAAACTTATTAAAAAGAGAAAGGACCCAAATAAATCACAAGTGAAAGGGGAGAATTAACAACCAACACCACGGATATACAATTATAAGAAAAACTATATGCCAACAAATTGGACAACCTAGAAGAAATGGATATATTCCTAGAAACATATAAACTACCAAAACTGAAAGAGGAAGAAATAGAAAACATAAACAGACAGATAACCAGCAAAGAAACTGGGTCAATAATCGAAAATTCCCCAAAAAGCGTAAGTCCATGACAGACTGCTTCACAGGCAAATTCTACCAAACATTTAAAGAAGAATTAATACCTATTCTTCTCAAACTATTCTACAAAAATAGAAAAGGAAAACTTCCAAATTCATTCTATGAGGCCAGCATTATCCTGATACCAGAACAAATAAAAACACCACTAAAAAACAGAACGACAGGCCAATATCTCTGATGAACATAGATGCAAAACTTTTCAACAAAATACTAGCAAACCTAATCCAACAATATATTAAACAACAACAACAACATTCACCACAATCAAAAGGAATTTATTCCTGGATTGCAAGTGTGGTTCAATATTTGAAAATCAATTAATGTGATACACCACATTAATAAAAGAAAGGACAAGAACTGAAAAGACATTTGACAAAGTATACATCCATTTATGATAAAAACCCTCAACAAAAAACCTCAAAGTAGGTTTAGAGGGAACATACCTCAACATAATAAAGCCACCTATGAACAACCCACAGTGCACACCATCCCCTATGGGGAAAAACAGATTTTTCTGCTAAGGTCAGGAAAAAGGACAAAGATGTCCACTCTCACCACTCTTACTCAACATAGTACTGGAAGTCATAGCCACAGCAACCAGACAACAGAAAGAAATAAAAGGCACCTAAATTGGCAAGGAAGAAGTCAAACTTTCATTATTTGCAGCTGACATGATACTCTCTATAGAAAACCCAAAATATTCCACCCAAAAAATGGCTAGAACTGATTTATTAATTTAGTAAAGTCACAAGATACAAAATCAACACACAGGAATCTGTTGCATTTCTATATACCAATAAAGCAGCAGAAGAAATGGAAATTAAGGAATCAATCCCATTTACAGTTGTACCAAAAACAATAACTTACCTGAGAACAAACCTAATCAAAAAGGTAAAAGACCTGTACTCTGAAAACTATAAAACACAGATGAAAGAAATTGAAGATGACACAATGAAATGGAAAACATTCCATGCTCATGGATTGGAAGAACAAATATTGTTAAAATGTCTATACTACCCAAAGGAATCTACACATTCAATGTAATCCCTATCAAAATACACCAGCATTTTTACAGAGCTAGAACAGCAATCCTAAAACTTGAATGGAACCACAAAAGACCCCAAATAGCCAAAGCAATCTTGAAAAAGCAAAAGCAAACCTGGAGGCATCACGATTCCAGACTTCAAGTTATATTACAAAGCTGCAGTAATCTAAACAGTATGGTACTGGCACAAAAACAAGACACATAGATCAACAAAATTAAAACCCAGAAATGAACCCACAACTATATGGTCAATTAATCTTCAACAAAGCAGGAAAAAATAGCCAATGGGAAAAAGTCTCTTTAACAAATGGTATTGGGAAAACTGGACACCAACATGCAAAAGAATGAAACTGGACCACTTTTCTACACCATACACAAAAATAAACTCAAAATGGATGAAAGACCTAACTGTGAGACCTGAAACCATTAAAGTTTTAGAAGAGAATATAGGCTATAACTTCTTTGACATAGGCAATAGCAACTTTTTTTCTAGATACATCTCTCCTGAGGCAAGGGAAACAAAAGCAAAAACTTCTGCACAGGGAAGAAAACAATCAACAAAACTAAAAGGCAACCTACGGAATGGGAGAAGATATTTGCAAAAATAGCCCCATAATCTGATGAAGAGTTAGTATCCAAAACATAGAAAGGACTTCTAAAACTCAACACCCAAAACACAAATAATCCAGTTAAGAAATGGGCAGAAGACATGAATACGTTTTTTCAAAAGAAGACAATGAGATGGCCAACAGACACATGGTAAGATGCTCAACATCATCAGGGAAATGCAAATCAAAGCTACAATAAGAGATCACCTCATACCTGTCAGGATGGCTAAAATCAAAAACACAAACAACAGGTGTTGGTGAGGATGTAGAGAAAGGGGAACCCTCTTAAACACTGGCGCAGCCCCTTTGGAAAACTGTATGGAGGTTCCTCAAAAAGTTAAAAATAGAGCTACCCTACGACCCAGCAATTGCACTACTGGGTATCTACCCCAAAGATACAAATGTAGTGATCCAAAGGGGCACCTTCACCCCAATGTTTATAGCAGCATTATCAACAATAGCCAAACAATGAAAAGAGCCCAAATGTCCACTGACTGATGAACGATAAAGAAGATGGGGTGTATATGTGTATACACACACACACACACACACACACAATAGAATATTACTGTCTTAAAAAAGAATTAAATCTCGCTATTTGCAACAACATGGTTGGAGCTAGAAGAGTATTTGCTAATCAAAGTAAGACAGAGATAGACAAATACCATATGATTTCATTCACTTGTGAAATTTAAGAAACAAATGAGCCAAGGGGCAAAGAGAGAGAGAGAGGCAAACCAAGAAGAAGACTCCTAACTATAAAGAACAAATTTATAGTTACCAGAATGGAGGTAGGTGGTGAGACAGGTTAAATAGGTGATGGGTACTAAGGAGTGCACTTGCTGTGATGAGCACAGGGTGATGTACGGAATGTTGAATTACTATACTGTACACCTGAAAATAATAGTACACCGTATTTTAACTTACTGGAATTAAAATAAAACTTTACCAAAAAATCCAACCCCTTTTCATGATAAAAACACTCAACAACTAGGAATATAAATGAACTTCATTAACATCACAAAGGGATTCTACAGGGGGCGGGGGCACAGCTATCATCATACTCAAGGGTGAAAGACAAAAGTTTTCCCCCTAAGATCAGAAAAAAAGAAGGATGCCTGCTTTCACTAGTTGTATTAAACACTATACTGGATGTTCTACCTAGAGCAATTAGGCAATAAAAAGAAATAAAAGGCATGAAAATTCAAAAAGAATATTATCTATTTCTGCAGACGACAGGATCTTATACATATGTGTGTGTATATATATATATATATGACTCTAATGACCCCCCCCACACACAAACTATTAGAGCTAGTAAATTCAGCAAAGTTGTAAAATACCCAAGATAAACATATAAAAATCAGTTGTATTTCTACACACCAGCAATGAACAATCCAAAAAGAAAATTAAGAAAACAATTCCATTTACACTAACTAGCATCAAGAGAGTAAGATATTTAGGCCAACATTTAACCAAGGAAGTCAAACACTTGTACATAGAAAATGAAAAATCACTGCTAAAATAAAGAATAAATGGTGGGGCGCCTGGGTGGCTCAGTTGGTTAAGCGACTGCCTTCGGCTCAGGTCATGATCCTGGAGTCCCTGGATCAAGTCCCGCATCGGGCTCCCTGCTCGGCAGGGAGTCTGCTTCTCCGTCTGACCCTCCCCCTTCTCATGTGCTCTCTCTCATTCTCTCTCTCTCAAATAAATAAATAAAATCTTTAAAAAAAAAAGAATAAATGGAAGGACATCCTATGTTCAAGGATGGGAGGATCTGAACTTGTTAAGATTGCAATACGACTCCAAAGCTATCTACAGATTCCATTCAATCCCTATCAAGTCCCTATCAAAATCCCAATAACCTTTTTTTTTTTTTTTTTTTGCAGAAATGGAAAAGGTGATCCTGAAATTCATATAAAGTTTAAGGAGCCCTGCACACCAAAGTCAATCTTGAAAAGAAGAGTAAAGTTGAAGAACTCATATTCTAATTTCAATACTTACTACAAAGCTACATTAATCAAAGGAATGTGATGCTGTCATTAACAATAGACCCATTCCATGGAACAGAATTCACAGTCCCCGAGAAACCATAAATCTATGGCCAAATGACTTTTGACAGGTCAAAAGATGACTTTCCTCAATGTAAGAAAAACAGTCACTTCAACAATGATTCTGGGACAACTGGATGCCACATGCAAAAGAATAAAGCTGGACCCCCTACCCTCACAACATACACAAAAATTAATTCAAAATGGAGCAAAGACCTTAATGTAATAGCTAAAACTCTACAACCCGTAGAAGGAAACAGGAGTAAATCTTCATAGCCTGAGTTAAACAATGGTTTCATAGATATGACACAAAAGGACAAGTGACAAAAAACAGATAAACTTCATCAAAACGTAAAACTTAAGAGTTTCAAAGCAAGTATGAAGAAAGTATAAAGACAATACAAATAATGGGAGAAAATACTGGAAAATCATATATCCAATAAGGGTCTAGTATCCAGAATATATTAATAGCTCCTACAACTCAACAACTCAGTTTAAAAATAGGTAAAAAATTGATGGACATTTCTCCTAAAGCACACCAATAATCATATGAAAACATGCTCAACCTCATTAATCACTTGGGAAATAAAAATCAAAATTATAATAGGAGATATTAACTCACACCCATTAGGTAACTATCAAAAAATATTAAAGATATTGGCAAAGATATTAAAAAAATAGAACCCTTGTGCATTGCTGATGAAAATACAAAATGATGCAGTAGCTGTGGAAACCAGAGCAGTGGGACCTCAAAAAATTAAACAGAGCTACCAAAGGATTCAGCAATTCTACTTCTGAGCAATTCCACTTCTATCCCAAATAAAAAGTGGACACTCAGACAGATATTTATATACCAATGTTCTTAACAGCTTTATTCACAATTAGCTAAAAGGTGGAAAACAATTCAAATGTCCATGGACGGGTGAATGCATCAATAAAATATAGCATAGACATATACTGGAATATTACTTAGCTTCACAATGAAATGAAATTCTGACACATTGTTGGTTAGCAACCTCAGGAGTTCTCTGGATGGAATTTGAAACTGGCCCCCATAAGGGAGAAATAAGCATACCACTTCAGATTGGTTAAGTGATGGTTTTAATAAGCAGAGGAACTTACATACAGTGCTTCTCTTGGGTGACCACAAGATGAACAGATCTCTGCCTCCACCTACCAGAATCTTAAAAGTTTATATAGAGGGTTGAGTCATAGATATAGTCAGGGTTGAGTCATATAACAGGGTTGAGTCATATATATAGTCCATATGGTCTCAATAACACATTACTTACTCAAGGCTATATCCTTGAAGAAGCTCCCCATATGGAAACAGTGCGCAGAACATACATTCCAAGTGAAAACAGGTAAGGAGACTCTAATTGCCCAAGTCCAGATCACAGGTAAATCAATGTCATATCTCCTCAATGATCCTACTCTAAAATTCCACCTCTCATGAGCAGCTCTTACAATCTTACATTCCCCCTCTTTTCCAGTGTGCCCTGAATGGTCAACAAGGGATTTCACTAGCAGGGAGCTACCTGGCTGCACTGGGGGCAGATACCACAGCAACATTACACATTAAGATAAAGATTCCCAAAATAAGTAACAATATTTTCCATCAAGAGCCCCATAATCCAAACCACTGACTTAAATAAGTCCCCTAGGCTGAGATCAGATGACTCAGAGTGCTTACTTATGTCCTCATGTGTTTTAATAAAGATGATGTATTAGCAGACTCATCAGGTATGAACACACATCTTTCTGCTTGGATAATGGCAGAGAGTGCCTCCTTGCAAAGTAGTAGTAACACCCAATGCCATCCTATTTTGGAGGACGGCTTTTCTCATTAGAGACATTTCAGTGTTCAGTATGGATAGCTTCGTCAGCTATAATTATAGGCTTGCTGGGTGAATTTAGTAAGGGCTTCTGGGTGCTATAATGTCCTCCAGGCCAATGAAGAGAACAAAAGACCACCCAAATGATCGTACTCACAGAAAACAGAATGCACCATCTGGGTAAGTTACTTTGCACCCCTAAGTCAGAGGAAATTACTTCACACCCCTAGGTGAGACAGAGCTCTTGAAAGCACTATAGGCAGTATGTACAATACCCACTTGGTACAGTTCTTGGATACTTTCTCCTACTTCCTTATGCACCCCCAAACACACAAATTTATATTGTTTGACAGTTACCAGTCTTCAAGGATAGGGAGTAGACTTAATGGTTTCCAGTTGCCATTTCCCATCAGCACTGGTGTGATTATTCTAAACTGGAGACAGAATTCGCTGAGAGGTCTGCAGTCTGATTTTGCACAATGTCAATACCTAATATGGACTCTGGTGTTGGAGAGGTGGATACCTCACATTCTCATGGGGGATTATGCCCTATTTGCAGTATCAAAGGTACTTTCCTTCCCATAACCATTTGTTCTCTGTAACCACTGATGGCACTAAGGGGACCAGAACTTCTGAGGGTTAGCATATATTAAAAGTACATTTGACTGCAATATCAACCACAGCAATCACCTTTTATTTATTTCTAGGGAACCAGCAAATAGTGAGCTCAATCTGGAACCCCCAACCTCTTCCAGTGGCCCCCATCCCAGAGGCAATCTTAGCCTACACCCTATAATCAGGATGTGCCCTCCTAGCTTTGCAAAGTGGCACACTAAGGTCTCCAACTTATTATCCTGCTCTCCCACCTTGTTTGTTAGCACCAAAGGACCTGTGTATCCTTCTCTAATCTCAGCTCTGCTTCCAAATTTCCAACTTGAACTTCAGCCTCTAGATGGACAATGTTGGCCAGCCAAACTGTCCACACTAGAGGCCAGCCCACTGCAGTAGCCATTCATGTCCCTTCTTTGCCCTGGTGTGCTATGAGCAGTTCCTCAAACAGACACATTAAACCAGCCAGAGTTTTTAGGGCATCCCCGTACTCATGCAGTGGTCCACAAGCATCTAACATACAGACCACCATGCCTCCCCACGTAGAGGTGACAGCCAACCCGGGATTTCTCCCACGAATGCCTCTTTCCTAAGACCCATTTCTTTCATCTCCTAGCTGGCTCACCAATTGTTGGTTAGTAACTTTGAGAGTTCCCTAGTTGAAATTTAAAACTGGTGCCCATACAAAGAGAGCAAGGAAAGAATGAAGAAAGAGGCAGACCACTCCAGAGTGGCAGGTGTTAGTTTTAATAAGGGAACTTACAAACAAAGCTAATCTTAGGTGGCCACAAGACAAGTAGATCTCTGCATCCACCTGCCAGAATCTTAAAGAGTTTATATAGAGGCCTTAAAGCAGTTCAGACATATATACACATCCATAGAGTATAAATAAAACATTACTCTCTCAAGGCTGTATCCCTGAAATAGATCCCTGTATAGGAATGGGTGAGCTAAACATAGATTGCAAGGACAGAGAAGGGTGTTAAGAAGCCTCCCATTGCCTGAGTTCAGCTTGCAGATTAACCAGTGGTCATCTCCTCTTGATGACCTCCTCCAACACATATGCTACAACATGAATAAATCTTGAAAATCTTATGCTCAGTGAAATAAGCCAGACACAAAAGGTCAAATATTGAATGATTCCACTTACATGAGGTACGCAGAATAGGCAAATTCATAGTGACAGAAAGTAGAACAGAGGTTACCAAGGGGCTTACTGGAGGGGTAATAGGGAAATTATTATTTAATGGATACAGAGATTTTATTTAGGGTGATGAAAAAGTCCAGAAATGGATAATAGAGACTGTTGAAAATAAAACACTATGAATGTATAATGCTACTGAATTGTACATTTAGGAATAGTTAAAATGGTAACTTGTGTATCATGTATATTTTACTACAACTTAAAAAAAGAAACAGAAAATAACAAGTGTTGGTGAGCATATGGAAAAATGAAATCCTCATGCATTGCTGGTGGGAATTAATGGTGCAGCTGCTGTGGAAAAAAGTTTAGTGGTTCCCTGAAAATTAAACATAGAATTACCATATGACCCAGCAATTCCATCCCTAGCCAAAAGAACTGAAAACAGGTGTTCAAATAAAAACTTATACAGGAATGTACACTACAGTACTATTTACAATAGCCAAAAGGTGGAAACCTCAATGTCCATCAACACATGAATAAATAAAATGTGCTACTGTAATACCGTTATTGATAATAAATATATATTTGGCCATTTACATGATCAAAATACATTTCACATATATATTTGGTCTTTGTCCACAGTTCCTGGCTCAGAGCTCCCAAACCCTTTGGAATTTCTTGAACAATAAGAGTGATGATACCATCTTTTATCATAATATTTGGTCTCTTGTCCTCAGTTCCTGAAAACCCTTTAGAGCCATAGAGGTGAAATGGGTATCTTGTTATGCCTACCAAGACCCTCTCCATCACAACTGGATTTATGTTAATAAGGTGACTTTTGGAAAGCACCTAAGGATGAGGGACTGGTTGCCAGGCGAACCAACCATGATTAAGGAGTTAGAACTTTCGGTCCCACTCCCCAATTTTTAGAAAGGGGCAAGGGGTTAGAGGCTGAATCAATCACGTCTATGTAATGAAGACTTCATAAAAACCCAAAAGGAGGGTGTATGAAGAGCTTTCAGGTTGGTGAATGAGAACACTTCCATGTGCCACCATGCAGGGAGTCCCAAACTTCATGAGGACAGAAGCTCCTTTGTTTGGGAACTCACCCTTTCTCTTCATCTGGCTGTTGAGTCTATCCTTTAATATCCTTGGTAATAAATCAGTAATCTAGTAAGTGAATGGGTTTCCTCAGTTCTCTAAGCCTCTCTAGCAAATTAATCAAATTTAAGGAGGGGGTTGTGAGAACCTGTAATTTATAGCCAGTTGGTCAGAAGTGTCAGCAAGCTTTCTTGCTCAACTATAGATTCCAACAGATAAAACCACAAATAGACAAGACTGCTTAACTCATGCTCTAACTGAAATCCATTGTGCTTATTTATCATACTTTCTTGAGGCATCAACAAAGATGTTTGACAAAGACCAGAACATTCCAACTGCCAGGCCAGAAAAGCCCTGATAGCAACAGAATGCCTATAAGACTACATCCCACATGTCCCTTTCCCTACCCATGATCATGAGCTAAACACATACCAACCCCTATCCGTGATCACTCTACCTGCTCTCTTGCACTTACCCCTCTGAACCTCTCCCTATAAAGCTCTAGGTATCTATCTTGCCAGTGGAGAGGCCAGTTGTTAAGGATTAAGCCTGCCACCTCCCCTCACTGCCAACACCTTAAATAAGTGTCTCCCTTTCTTGAGCTTGTTCACAGCAACAGTGTTGGCAAACTCAACCAGGAGCTATGCTTTCAATTTGTCCAGCCCCTCAGGGATTCCCCAGGATGGAGCAACTGGCCACAGCAGCACACAAGGGCTTCCTAAGTTGGTGGCTATGACCAATCGATAACAGAAGCACAGGTAACAACCTGGGCTTGCGATGACATCTGAAGTAGAAGGCAGTCTTATGGGACTTGGCCCTTAACCTGTGGAATCTGATGTTATCTCTGGGTAGACAATGTCAGAATTAAGTTGAATTGTAGAACACTCAGTGGGTGTCAGATTATTGCTTGTTGGTGTGGGCAAACCTCCCAACCTACACACTGGAATTGTATCAAAAGCCTTTAGGCATAAACATACAACGGATAAATGAAAATACAGTTAACCCTTAAACAACATGGGTTTGAACAACACAGTTCTTCTTACAAATTTTTTTCAATTAAGTATCTTGGAAAAAATTTTTGGAGATTTTTTAACAAACTCACAGATGAAACACAAAGCCTAGGAATACTGCAAAACATTTTTACAAATTAGCTAATATTATTATAAGAATACAGTATATAATACATACAATATACAAAATGTGTTTCTACAATTTATGTTATCGGTAAGGCCATCTTCCAGTCAACAGCTGTTACTAGAAGTTAAATTTCTGGGGGGTCAAAAGTTAAATTTGAATTTTCAACTAAGTGGGGAAGGGAGTTAGCACCCCAACCACCCCCACTGTTCAAGAGTTAACATGCTGGTACATGCTTTAAAACATTGTATTAGGTGAAAGAAGTCAAAAAGCCACACATACTGCATCATTCTATTTATATGAAATATCCAGAACAAGTAAACAGAGACAGAAAGGTAGTCAGTGGCTGCCAGTGATTGGGACAGGGGAGGGACCGTTAGTTTCTACGTAATTAAGGGGCTTATTTTGGGGATGATAAAAAAAGTTTTAGAACTAGATAAAGGCAATGGTTGCACAACACTGTAAATATACTAAATGCCATTGAATTGTACACTTTAAAATGGTTAATTTTATGGTATGTGAAAAGCTCCATTTGAAAAAATATGAGATGTTTGATTTTTAAGACTCTACTTACTTGAGAGAGAGTGAAAGAGGGAGAGAGAGCACAGAGGGAGTCAGAGAAAGAGAAGCAGACTCCCTGCTGAGCAGAAATCCTGGATCGTGAACTGATTCGAAGGCAGACGTTTAACCAACTGAGCCACCCAAGCTCCTCAAGATGTTTGATATTCATTGAAGAAATCTTAAAATTGAAATAATGTGATAAACCATCATTTGAATGGGGAAACTGCCTCAGAAATTTCATGGCATATGCTTCTATTCAAGCGGGAATGAACACATAATTCCTTTCTCACTGAAATTCAGAGATAATTGTTTAGATGACTTTTTTTTAAGTTTAGAATTCTCTTTGGTTTTTTCTTTTTCTTTTTTTTATTACGTTCAGTTAGCCAACATATAGTACATCATTAATTTCTGATGTAGTGTTCAACAATTCATTAGTTGAATATAACACTCACTGCTCATCACAACACATGCCCTCCTTAATACCCGTCACCTGTTACCTCATCCCCCCACCACCCTCCCTTCTGTAACCCAGTTTGTTTCCGGGAGTCCATGGTCTCTCATGGTTCGCCTCCCCCTCTGATATCCCCGCCTTCAGTTTTCCCTTCCCTCCCCTAATGTCCTCTGTGCTATTCATTATGTTCCACATATGAGTGAAACCAAATGATAATTGTCTTTCTCTGCTTGACTTATTTCACTTAGCATAATCCCCTCCAGTTCCATCCATGCTGATACAAATGGTAGGTATTCATCCTTTCTGATGGCTGAGTAATATTCCATTGTATATATGAACCACATCTTCTTTATCCATTCATCTGCTGAAGGACATCTCAGCTCCTTCCATAGTTTGGCTATTGTGGACATTGATACTATGAACATTGGGGTGCATGTGCCCCTTCTTTTCACTATATCTCTATCTATGGAACAAATATCCAGTAGTGCAATTGCTGAGTCATAGGGTAGCTCTATTTTTAAGGTCTTAAGGAACCTCCCTCCATACTGTTTTCCAGAGTGGCTGTACCAGCTTGCATTCCCACCAACAGTGTAAGAGGGTTTCCCTTTCTCCACACCCTCGCCAACATTTGTTCTTTCCTGTCTTGTTAATTTTGGCCATTCTGAATGATGTAAGGTGGTATCTCATTGTGGTTTTGATTTCTATTTCCCTGATGGCTAGTGATGTTGAACATTTTTTTCATGTGTCTGTTAGCCATTTGTATGTCTTCTTTGGAGAAGTGTCTGTTCATGTCTCCTATCCATTTCTTGACTGGATTATTTCTTTTTTGGGTGTTGAGTTTGAGATCTTTATAGACCTTGGATGCCAGCCCGTTATCTATAATGTATTTTGCAAATATTATCTCCCATTCCGTGGGTAGCCTCTTAGTTTTGTTAACTGTTTCCTTTGCTGTGCAAAGCCTTTTATCTTGATGAAGTCCCAAAAGTTCATTTTTGCTTTTGTTTCCCTTGCCTTTAGAGACATGTCTTGAAAGAAGTTGCTGTGGCCGATGTCAAAGAGGTTACTGCCTGTGTTCTCCTCTAGGATTCTGATGGATTCCTATCTCACATTGAGCTCTTTCATTCATTTTGAGTTTATCTTTGTGTATAGTATAAAAAAAATGGTCCACCTCCATTCTTCTGCATGTGGCTGTCCAATTTTCCCAGCACCATTTACTGAAGAGACTGTCTTTTTTCCACCGGATATGCTTTCCTGCTTTGTGGAAGATTAGTTGACCATAGAGTTGAGGGTCCATTTCTGGGGTCTCTATTCTGTTCCATTGATTTATGTGTCTGTTTCTGTGCCAATACCATGCTGTCTTGATGATCACAGCTTTGTAATACAGCGTGAAGTCAGGCATCGTGATTCCCCCAGCTTTGGTTTTCTTTTTCATCATTCCCCTGGTGATTCAGGGTCTTTTCTGGTTCCATACAAATTTTATGACTGTTGGTTCTAGCTCTGTGAGAAATGTCAATGGTATTTTGACAGGGATTGCTTTGAAAGTGGTACATTGCTCTGGGCAGCATAGACATTTTCACAATGTTTACTCTTCCAATCCATGAGCATGGATTGTTCTCTTTCAGTCTTCCTCAGTTTCTTTCTTAAGTGTTTTGTAGTTTCTACAGTATAAATCCTTTACCCCTTTGGTTAGATTTATTCCTAGGTATCTTATGGTTTTTGGTACTATTGTAAATGGATTCGATTCCTTAATTCTCTTTTTTCAGTTACATTGTTAGTGCATAGAAATGCAACTGATTTCTGTGCATCGATTTTGTATCCTGCCACCTTGCTGAATTGCTGTATGAGTTCTAGTAATTTAGGGGTGGAGCCTTTTGGGTTTCCACATAAAATATCATGTCATCTGCGAAGAGTGAGAGTTTGACTTCTTCTTTGCCAATCTGAATGCCTTTTCTTTCTTTTTGTTGTCTGATTGCTGAAGCTAGGACTTCTAGTACTATGTTGAACAAAAGTGGTGAGAGTGGGCATCCCTGTCGTGTTCCTGACCTTAAGGGAAAAGCTCTCAGTTTTTCCCCACTGAGAATGATATTCACGGTGGGCTTTTCATAGATGGCTTTTATGATAATGAGTTATGTTTCCTCTATCCCTATATTTTGAAGTTTTAATTAGGAAAGGATGCTGTATTTTGTCAAATGCTTTCTCCACATCAATTGAGAGGATCCCATGGTTCTTGTCTCTTCTTTTGTTAATGTGCTCTAAAACGTTGATTGATTTACGAATGTTGAACCACACTTGCATCCCAGGAATAAATCCCACCTGGTTGTGATGGATAATCCTTTTAATGTACTGCTGTATCCTATTGGCTAGGATCTTGTTGAGTATTTTGGCATCCATATTCATCAGGGATATTGGTCTGTTATTCTCCTTTTTGATGGAGTCTTTGTCTGGTTTTGGGATCAGTGTAATTCTGGCCTCATAGAACGAGTTTGAAAGTTTTCCTTCTGTTTCTATTTTTTTGGAACAACTTCAGTAGAATAGGTATAATTGCTTCTTTAATGTTTGGTAGAATTCCGCTGGGAAGCCATCTGGCCCTGGACTCTTGTTTTTTGGGAGGTTTTTGATTACTGCTTCAATTTCCTTCCTGGATATTGGTCTATTCAGATTGTCTATTTCTTCCTGTTTCAGTCTTGGTAGTTTATAATTTCCAGGAATGTGTCCATTTATTCTAGATTACTTAATTTGTTGGCATATAGTTGCTGGTAATAATTTCTAATAATTGTTTCTATTTCCTTGGCATTAGTCATCATCTCTCCCCTTTCATTCATGATTTTATTAATTTGCATCCTTTCCCTTTTCTTTTGGATAAGTCTGGTCAGGAGTTTACTGATCTTATTAATTCTTTCAAAGAACCAGCTTCTAGTTTGGTTGATCTGTTCTACTGTTTTTCTGGTTTCTATTTCATTGATTTCTGCTCTAATCTTTATTATTTCTCTTCTCCTGCTTGGTTTAAGTTTTATTTGCTGTTCTTTCTCCAGGTCCTTTAGGTGTAAGGTAAGCTTCTGCATTTGGGATTTTTCTACTTTTTTGAGAGAGGCTTGGATGGCTATGTATTCTCATTAGTTTCAATGAATTGTTTAAGTTCATCTTTAATTTCCTGGTTGACCCAACCATTCCTTAGCAGGATGCTCTTTAACTTCCAAGTGTTTGAGTTCCTTCCAAATTTCTTCTTGTGATTGAGTCCCAGTTTCACAGCATTATGGTCTAAAAAATATGCAGGGGATAATTTCAATCTTTTGGTATCGGTTGAGTCCTGATTTGTGACCCAGTGTATGGTCTATTCTGGAGAAAATTCCATGTGCACTCGAGAAGAATGAGTATTCTGTTAAAGTTTTAGGGTGGAATGTTCTGTATAGATCTACAAAGTCCATCTGGTCCAATGTATCAAAGCTCTTGTATCTTTGTTGATCTTCTGCTTATGTGTCCATTGCTGTGAGTGGAGTGTTTAGGTCTCCTACTATTAATGTATTATTATGTATATGTTTTTTTATTTTGGTTATTAATTGGTTTATACAATTGACTGCTCCCATATAGGGGGCATAGATATTTATAATTGTTAGATCTTCTTGTCGGACAGACCCTTTAAGTATGATATAGTGTCCTTCTACATCTCTTACTACAGTCTTTGGATTAAAATCTAATTTGTCTGATATGAGAATTGCTAGCCCAGCTTTCTTTTGAGGTCCGTTGGCATGGTAAATGGTTCTCCATCCCCTCACTTTAAATCTGGAGGTGTCTTTAAGTTCAAAATGAGTCTCTTGAGGACAGCTTATGGATGGCTCCTGCTTTTTTATCCAATATGAAACCCTGTGCCTTTTCATGGGAGCATTCAGCCCATTTACATTCAGGGTGAAAGATATGAATCTAGTGCCATTGTATTGCCTATAAAGTCCCTGTTTCTGTATTTTTTCTCTGTTTATTTCTGGTCTATGTGACTCTTGGGGTCTCTCTTCACTTACAGAATCTCCCTTAATATTTCTTATAAGGCTGGCTTGGTGGTCATGTATTATTTTAGTTTCTGCCTGTCCTGAAAGCTCTTTATCTCTCCAACCATTCTGAATGACAGCCTTGCTAGATTAAGTATTCTTGGCTGCATGTTCTGAATATGTCTTGTCAGCCCTTTCTGGCTTGCCAGCTTTCTGTGGACAGGTCTGATGTTATTCTGATGTTCCTCCCTCCATATGTAAGGAACCTCCTCTCCTTGGCTACTCTCAGGATGGTTTCTGTGGCTGTAAACTTTGCAAGCTTCACTATTATATGTCAGGGTGTTGATCTATTTTTATTGATTTTGGGAGGGTTCCTCTGTCTCATGGACTTGAATACTTGTTTCCTTCCCCAGATTAGGTAAGTTCTCAGCTATGATTTGCTCAAATATACCTTCTAGCCCTCTCTCTCTTCCTCCACCCCCTCAGGGATCCTAATAATTCTGACACTGGAACGTTTCATGGCGTCATTAACCTCTCCAATCCTTTTTCACCTTTTTCATGTGCTACCAGCAGCCTAGCAGCCTATGTTTTCCTCAACTTCCTTTCCATCAACTTATCTTCTAGATGACTGATTCTCTCTTCTACCTCATTTACCCTGGCTGTTAGAGGATCCAGTTTAGATTACATCTCATTCATAGCATTTTTTAGTTTGGCCTGATTAGATCTCATTTCTGTTCTTAGAGATTCTATATTGTCACTAATGCTTTTTTCAAGCCTAGCTACTGATTTTACAATTGCTATCCTGAATTCTATCTCTTACATCTTGCTTATATCCATATCCATTAGTTCTGTGGCAGAGAGCACTCTCTTGCTTCTTTTCTTCATTGAGAGTTCCTCCTCCTAGTCATTCTGTGGAGGGATGGTTGAGTGAATGAACAGAGTCCAAAATATCAACCACAACCCAAGCAAGATGCACCCTTGCAAAATCCAGAGTGGTGAGAAGCCATCACAGAAAAACAAAGCCAAAATGAAACACAAGAATAAAATTTAAAAACTTTTTAAAAAGGGGGGAGGCGTAAGGGGACTATAATCTCTCAGTGTGGACAAAGTAGGGTGTTCCAGTCGTCCCTGGGTGTATTTTGGTCTGTGTGTTAGAGGACACTATGTCCCTAAATTACAAGGAAAGTAAAACTTATATAAAGGTAAAATTGAATAGAGGGAAAAAAGACTAAAATAAAGGATATATCTATTAAAAATATAGGTGTGAAAAAATACAAGTTAAAAAGTGACTATGAAATATAATTTGATATAATAAACATCTAGTTGAAATGAGGAAAAGGTAAAAAGAAAAAGAAAACAGAGAAAAGGCATAAGAAAAAAGAAAAAAAGGAAAGAAATGGAGAATTTTATCTGAAAATTAAAGAAGTCGTGAGGCCACACCTAGAACTCAATATACTATTTTCCCCTGGCGTTGGGATTTTATAGTCTTATGGGATCCACAGAATTGTTGTCCACCTGTTCTTCCACTGGTCTTTGGGGGATGGGGCCTCCCACGCTATTTCTCAGGTAACCCTGCCTGGTCGGAGTTGCCCTGCCCCTGTCAGGGGGGCCAGCTCAGTGGACACTGGTCCTCTGTGTGGCTTTTGTTCCCTGGAAGCTTTCTGCGCCTCTTCCGAGGATCAGAGCTAAAATGTCTACACCCAAACCTCTGGCCCAGAGCAGAAAAATCGCAGTCTGCTCTCTTTAATAAACCCTCCAGGACAAACAGTCTCCACTTCTGTATGCACTGCCCAAAACCACAGCCTCCCATGGTGCTCACCCACAGCAACTCTCTCAGAGGTAGTCCCAGTGGCCCGGGAGTGCCACTGCCCCTTGGAATTCTAAAATCACGAGTGGGCAAGGGCTCGCAGGTGCACCCAAAGCTTCTGGATCATGTCTGGGTGCTGTTCTAATGTCCTTTCTGGGCCACTATTGCCCTGTGAGTTTTTGCCCAGTCGCAGGTGCAGGTTCCAGACTTTTTCAGGCTGCTCAGGAAAAGAGCAGTTACCAACCGGACTGGATTGTGGTTTATGGCTATCTGAGCTGACAGTCCCCTCCTGGGCTCGCTGACCATAACCTGCTTCCCGGCTCCACTGCCTGGGCACTCTACTGGTTCAGGCACGCCCTTACACACTGTGGCTCCTCGTATCCCGAGACCACAGTGCCCTACCTAGAATTCTGCCTTTTCATTTCCAGAGTTCCCTTACAGAGAGGGACATCTCTCACTAGAGCAGATTTCTAAGGGTTCCAATTTTGCACTCTGTTGTTATATCCCTTAAGCCAGCTTATGGAGGATCCCTCCCCCTTCTGTTTATCTTCTGTTATCTCCCTGCAGATTCAGGACTCCGCATGTCCTACCTTGCAAAAAGCTCCCGTTTTTCTGCTCGTAGAGATCCAGATATATAGTCTTACATCTCAGGCTGATTTCATGGGTGTTTGATAGATATCCAGCTAAATTCAGGGGTCCAGTTGAAATGGGGTCCCCTACTCCTCCGCCATTTTGCCTCCTTCTCTTAGATAACTTTTCTTACAAACTAAAATGCTCAATTACTGAACCAGACAATTTATAATTACCAGAACTCAAGTGAAGCCTTAATAGTTCATCTCTTATCCCTTGTACCCATTGTTAAACTACTTGTTCATAAGTTATCTCTATTCCTTTCAACCAGCCCCATCCTATTTGGCTTCTATGATCTCAAAGTTTCAGTAATCTCTTTGCCAGCTCCAACTCTATTCCTGTCCTTTTACTTGAACCTGCTGCTCATATCTCTCCCTTGACATGCCTTCTCAGTATGCTCACCTCAATGTTTTATTGTTTACAGGACTTTCCATGTAGATATAAAAACATTACTTAAGAGTAAAGAGAATAAAATACTATAGCTATAGTATTTCCCAGTACTTTACCAACTAGAAAACAGTCCTACTAAAACACATCAATTTTCAACTTCTATTCATTCTTCCCCTTTATGCTCAAAGTCAAATGGAAGATTATAAATAGTTCAAGAGGAAGCATGCCTCTAGGCATTTGAATATGCTATTGTAAAATCCTGGGGTACTTATACCTCTTTTTCTATTGGTTACTTCATTTCTCATCCTTCAGTTCTCCAGAAAGTCTCCACTTATCCTTGATACTGTTATCTCCATCATGTGCTCCCCTATGTGACACATAACTCACTTGATTGTAATTACTTATTACACTATCTTCTTTAAGCACTATACTTGTGCTGTCCAAATCAGTAGCTACTAGTCATACTTATGTGGCTAAGTATGAAAATACTTACATGAAATATGGCTGGTGCAACTGAGGAAATACTTATATGAAATATGAAAATACTTATATGAAATATGGCTGGTGCAACTGAGGAATTTTATTTTATTTTAATTAATTTAAACTTAAAAATCAAAAAAGAATGAAGTATTTTTCCATTAAACACAAATTTATTGTTTTGGTAGACTAGATTTCACCTTAATCATTTATTCCGTAATATGTTATTATAATGTTAAAGTGAGCATGTACTTTTTACTTTAATGTGCTACTATAAAACCTAAAATTACAAAGGTGGCATTCCATTTTACCTGCATATGACAGGTACTGAATAAGTAACTACTTATCTTCATTTTACAGATAAGCAACCTAAGACCCATTCAAGTTAAAACAACTTTTCCAAAAACACACAACCATAGTAGTAGAACTTTAAGAGAACCTAAGTCTCTCACTCCTAAGAATATACAACACTGCCCCTAAAATTAGGTTTTGGTCATTTAAATTTACAAATACGTCAACTGAGGAAACGTTAAGTGTTGGTAAATCTTGAGTCAAATTAATCCTTTATTTTTTATGTTATTATTATTAACACTTTCCTTAATATTTAAAATGGCTAAGATCTCATTACAAGAAAAAAAAATTGTAGATATGTATGGTGACTGATGGTAACTAGGCTACTGTAATCATTTTGCAGTGAATATAAATAGTTAATCCTGTTGTACACCTGAAAATAATATAACTATAACTTAATTTTTTTTCATTCTTTAAAAGCTGAGATACTTCAAAGTCAGTACACTGGACACAGTCTGTAAAGCTAGCCAGTAATTAACCAATATCAAGTATATGGATGGACTAGTTTCACTTCAGGAATTACAAACTCCAGTTAAATTCCTGGTTTGGAAAAGAGACATGAGAAAGGAATAAATAATAGCTACCGTTTACTGAGCACTTATTTAATCATAGAGTATACAATTTAATCCTCCCCAGATCCAGTGAGGTCAAAATTCTAATTTTACAGATGAGAAAGCAGAGGCTTCAGGAGGTCAAGAAATCTGCCCATGTTCACACAACTAATAAACAGCAGAGCCAGGATTCACATATTGGCTAATATAACTCCACAATCTAAACACTAACCATTAAGCCAGCATCTCTTAAAATGCAATCCAACATCTGACAAGGGGTTAACATCCAGAATATATAAAGGACTCCTACAACTCAACAACAAAAAGACCAACAACTCAATTTTAAAAGGGCACAGTACTTGTATACATGGCAATTAAGCACATGAAAAGGTGCTCAACCTCACTAATCATTAAAGAAATGCAAATCAAAACCACAATGAGATACCACTCCATACCCATTAGAACGGCTACTATCAAAAATACAAAAAATAACAAGTAGCAGCAAAGATATAGAAAAACTGGAATCTGTGCATTGTTAATGGAAATGCAAAATGATGCAATCATTCTGAAAAGTATCGTGGTTCCTCAAAACATTAAACATCAAATTACCATATGATCCAGCAATTCTACTTCTAGGTATATACCCCAAAGAAGTGAAAGCAGGGACTCCAACATATATTTGTATACCAACATTCATACCACCATATTCACAATAACCAAAAGGTGTAAACAACCCAAATGTCGATCGGACATGGACGAATGGATAAACAAAATGTGGTATTTACATATAATGGAATGTTATTCAATTTTAAAAAGGGAGAAAATTCTGACGCATGCTACAACATGGATAATCTTGGAGACATTATGCTAAGTGAAATCAGCCAGACACAAAAGGACAAGCATTGTATGATTCCACTTATATAAGGCCCCTAGTCAAATTCAGAGTCAGAAAACAACAGTGGTTGCCAGACTGGGGAGAAAGCAAGAATATGAGCTGTTGTTTAATTGGCAGAGTTTTGGTTTGGGATGATTAAAAAGCTCTGGAGACGGATGCCAGTGACAGCTGTACAACAATATGAATGAATGTACTTAATGTAAGTGAATTGTACACTTAAAAATGGTTAAAATTGGAGAATGTATGTTATATATATTTTACAATTTTTACAAAAATGCCATCTAAGGACCATGCGTAACAGAATCACGAGGTATACTTTTATAGATACCTAGGTCCTCAAATCCTAAATCAGAATTTTTAGAAAGGAGAGGCTCAAGAATCTACATTTTAACAACCATCTCAGGTAATTCTTACACTATTATATGGACTAGAACTCAACTTGTATGTATAACAAACATAAAGCATTCTCAGACTCAAATTCAAAACACAAACTTCTCTGTGCATGCTTTGCAATTTTTTTATCAGAGTAAATAAAGTATAAACTGTTGGGTAAAAAAGAAAAAATATACAGACTGTTGAGTTTAAAAAGTCTGAGGAAGAAACTTTTAATGCATTCCATTCCAGTGGCTTGAGGTTACAAGAAGGAAATTCTCAATAGAAGAAAAGGATCCCAGTCATGAGACACCCAATATTCTAATTTCTCCTACCTTGCCTTGTTCCATCACTTAATGCATCATTACAGACTGAAAAATTAAGTGCCAGGCACCAGGTTACAAACCAGACACAACCATTCTGAGTCTTTTGATCACACTTATTTGTCATAGTTCTAACCTTAAAATAGGCATTGTTGTATTGTGCTGCTTTTGTTTGCTTAATAGAAACTTTCTATTACTCTACAGAGGTTCTACTCTTTATAAGAATGGAAATTAAAACCTACAAGTTTATGAGAAGCCAATGGAAATCTTATTTACATATAAGAATACATGTTCTGCTTCTGATTTTATCAGAATGGAATATTCAGATTGATTTTCAAAAAACATGTCCATGTAATACTAATGACATTAAGTTTAAAAAAAAACAGCACATCAATTTTGTAACAGATATAAGCATCCATAAAAAGCAGGAAATATATCAAAATGTTTATATTACCTGTAGACTTATAAATGATATTTCCTATTGTGTTCTTTAGAGAAACTCTACAATGATGTGTATTATTTTTATCAGAAAATAGAATTTTTTAAAACTTTTAAACTGCACCTATTAAAATTCTACTTCTCTAGCTTGAGTCTTGTTCCAAAAGGAACATAGTAAGTGCTCCCCCTGCTGGCTACATAAACAGTTCCCAAAAAGTAAGAGCAATAGTTAGAAACTAATGAACATTTTATTTATTTATTTTTTTTAAAGATTTTATTTATTCATTTGAGACACAGAGATACAGAGAGAGAGAGAGAGAAAGCATGAGCAGGGAGAGAGGCAGAGGGAGAGGGAGAAGCAGGCTCCTCGCTGAGCCAGGAGCCCGATGTGGGGCTCGATCCCAGGACCCTGGGATCATGACCTGAGCCGAAGGCAGACGCTTAACCGTCTGAGCCACCCAGGCGCCCCACTAATGAACATTTTAAATTAAATTGTGTCAAAAGGCAATGATAGTCAGACTATGAACTTCAAAGTAATTTGACACAAGTTGACAAGATATCAGAAAACAACCTAACTACTCACTTCCTATTCTTTCTTCCCTAAATTCCTCTAGTTACTCACCCAATTTCTTCATACTTGTAAACCTTTTTCTCCCTATATATCAACCCATTATCTATTCTGATTACCCAGGTAATGAAGCAGAGTTTTATGTATTAAGAGTCTGAATTAAGTTTTAACTTGCTTGTCCCAAATACAAATATGGCCTTCAATATCCCTAGCTCCAAGCCATCCCTATTTATATTTTAACCAAGCTGAGTCATTTAAAACAAAATGGATATTAGAAGACAGTGGAGCAATGCCTTAAAAATTCTGAGGAACACTGATTTTCAATCTAGACCTCTATACTCAGCCAAATCATTAATCAACTATGGGAATAAAATAAAAACATTTTCAGATATGTAAAAACTCAAAAAACTTACTTCTAATATACCCTTTATTAGGAAGATACTGGAGGATCTATCACAGTAAAAGGAGGAAAGAAGCTATATTACCTGACTAGTGACAGACATAAAGCTTTTAAAAATACATATAGGTAAATGAAGAATGCAAAGAAAAATATACAATTACTACTCTATAAGAAAAAGTTGCACAAGAAGGAAACATTTAGTACGCTACTTGATTCTTCAATGGGCCACGTTTGTGTGACTGTAGTATTAACATTTCCTTCTGATTTAATGGGAAGTTATAAATATAAAGAATAAGAGAGGGGCGTCTGGGTGGCTCAGTCAGTTAAGCGTCGGACTCTTGATTTTGGCTCAGGTGAGATCAAGCCCCGCGTCAGGCTCCACACTGACCATGGAGCCTGCTTAAGATTCTCTTTCTCGCTCTCCCTTTGACCCTCTCCCCTCCCACTCACACTCATGCACTCTCTCTAAAAAAAAAAAAAAAAGAAAAGAAAGAAAAAAAAAAGAATAAAAGCTAAAAATGTGGAATGATGTTCATGTAACAGAGAGAAATCTTCATCTACCCTACTAGGTAATCAATAGTTTAATAATATAGACTCTTTTTTTAATAAAATAAATGCCAAAAGAAATAGCTAAAAGACTTTAAAAGTGATTGCCAAACTTCTAGACAAGATGGTATAGACCCATTTCTCCCTACTTCTCCCCACTTGGAACAACTATAATCCCTGAAAATAACATAAGAGACTTGTGAAAATTCTGAAAAGAATTGTGGAAGGTGGTAAGAAGGCAATAAGCTGATTTGGGAGCCCACGACAGGAATAATGAAGTAAAAGGGTGTCTTACCAACAGAAGAAGGTGATGTACACCCCGTGTTTCATCACCCCCATATTAGCTCATTCCTCCTAATCAAAAGGGAATCTCTTCAACATCAAGCAAGCCCAGCACCACCAGAACAGGAATCTGGAGCCCTATAAGTGAGAAGGGAAGCTGGGCCTGAGACACCCCTCCCCAAAAGAGAGATATCCAGGCAGTCAGGCAGCAGAAGCATAGGGATCTCACCACAAGAAGCAGCCCAATCTGGAAAGCCTCTTTGTCCCCATGGCCCTCTCCTCATCTCAAAGACAATGAGGGTAGCCAGGGGACACCTGCAAAAAAGACATAGCCACAACAAGCAATACAGCCAGAAGTGTCTTTGACCCCAATGGACCCAGATTTCCTTCCCTACTAGAAACTGCAGGACAAAAAAGAGGGGAGAAGGAGAGACAGAAGTACCAGTAAGGGAGATCTCTACACAACAAACATAAAGCCCAAGAATCACTATCTCTCATAGGTATAGGGGATCCCAACACAACAAATACCCAGCAAGAGAAGCTGCTGGTCCCTGTGTGCCTAAGAATCTCTGAGCTCAGCCTAGGAACTTCCACCTCTTCCCTCAGGTTATTGGCACGAGAATTGCCAAGCAGTCCAAAACAACATCACAAAGTTCTAAAAATTAAACTATCATCAGAACCACAGCCCACAAAAATAAGCCAGGATCTATGTGCTAAATATTAGTAGGGTACCCACCTGCTAAAATAAAACAAATAATATCCAGCACCCCCTAAAATAGATAAAATGTCCTGAATACAACTGGAAATCAGTTTTTATACTAAGAACCAATACTATCAAAAGAAAATGAGAAAAGACAACAAAATGATGCTGACAATTAAATGAATCTGATTCTGGAATTATCTGGTAAAGATTTTAAAGTGGCAACTGATTTCAACAATCAATTGCAAATTCTCTTGAAACAGTGAAAAAATAGAAGGTCTCCCAAAAAAAGGAATTATAAAGGACCAAATGGAAATTATATAACTACAAAAAAGTACATACAGATTGAAAAGAAAGAAAAAAAACTACAGAGACATGATAGTCTACATTGGAAATCCCAAGAAATCCGCAAGAAATGTCTAGTACTAATAAGTGAGCTCAGTAAAGTCAAGACTGTGAACCTTAAAAGAGCCAGTTTGTTTCACTAGCAAAATGGGTTTATCTGGAAATAGCAGAGGAATTACAACTCAAGATATGCAAGCTATGGCAATCCATTGGCAAGTCTGGAGACCAAAGGGGAAGAACTTTACAAAGAAAAAGAAGTTGGAAGGAGTGGCTTTGAATGAAAGTCCAATGGAGGAAAGTGAGAGTTCAGGGTGGTAACAGTTTCTCATTGGCTGAGCTTGTCCTGCACAGGGAGAAATTCTTCCTCCTGCAAGGTACTTCTCTTCCACTGGGGTCTGCGACTGATGAGTGGTAGGATGTGAGAGCTCCCATTTCTGACCTCCCATCTCCATTCTAAATGAGGTTTCCTTTATTCAGTTTTCACATTTCCCCCTTTTGGTTAGGATCTTTCTCTGAAAGCATTACTGCTCAAGTCAGGTTTTCCGTACTTAGTGGTTTTGTTCCTTAGTGCTAGGAAGAACTTTTCCTGGTTGTTGTGCTGCATGTCAGAGGGAAAGTGCACAGCAGCTGGAAACCATTTAAGGACACATTAGAGTAACAAGGAAAGTTAGAAGGGAGAATGCTCAGCATTTCTTATCTAAGATCTATAGTCTTATCAAGGTCATACACATTAGAGATCACCTCAAAACATCTGGGTATGTCACTTCTACAAAAGTTTGACAGCCACAGGTACAAGGCTTAAAAATAGTTATACAAAGCAGAATCAAAAGTAATATGGGAAATCTAGTTTGTATAATGGTTCTAAACTAGGAGCCCAGACCTGAAAGTAACCAGCTAAACAGATCAAAAGACGAGAACCATTAGACAAAATCTGATTTAACTAATGGGCTTATTCTCTGCTCTAGTGTAACTGAACTTCTATCTCTCCAGAGGCATTCATCCATGTGCAACAGGTGGTATTTGCTATTGCACAAACACTTCCTTGTTTAGCAGGTAGTAATCAAGGGCTATGCAACTGTTCAAGACTACTTTAGCCAAAGAGCCAAGTGATCACAGTTGGGCTGCTACTGTTCTGGCTGTGGAATCAGCTAGCTCTTCTAATGTTAAGGACTGATTTTTGATCAAGCCCTCACTGGCACTTACTGCAACCCAGGGGAAAATGGCTCTCCCTATGGAGGCAAACCCACAGTCATGTATGCCTCTTGGAAGTTCCTTTTTAAAAAAGCCATAGAGGTTTAACAGGGCAGACCAATGGGAAGCTTCTGATATATTACGGATGTTGAAAAGAACAGTTAAACATCCCAATAAACGATGACCTCCAATTCCCCAGCTATCTAAACATTCATATGCCCATGGGTACTGCTGTCCACTATAGACAAAAAACTGAAACCAGGTGGACTGCAGAGGACTACAGCTAACGTCTGTTTATTGACGGGTCCATTTGCTGGAATTTCCTGATTAACCTTTCAAGCATGGATGACATTCTGTGAGGTTCCATCCCACTGTTAAAAGGGTCTTTTCTAAAATCCTTGCAATGAGCATGTAGCCCATTTGTATCTCTCTTGAGTTCATGTGAACAGATCAAAACAAAGGTAAGACCAAGGGATCTCCAAAATCATTAACAGATGAAGGTTTCTGATGACAGTCCAGATCCTCTTAGCCAATACAAATGATAATGTTATCTTTCCAGGCCAATGCCAGAGTAAAGGAAAGAAAGAAAAGAAGAAAAGGCTTCATGTTTAAAGTAGGAAATCTGGCTCTGACATCTTGGAAGGAAGCAGTCTACTTTGATGTCTGATTATCATCTTCCTCCTTAAAGTCTCCAGCATTGCACAGGATCACATGACAGGTGGAAACTTCTTCAGCTGTGAAACATGTAGTTAAGGCTCAAGTCCCTGAAGTTTAGCTGCCATCTGGGTAATGAGAAAGAGTTGGTATTGTCTGTTACAAAGAGATTCAAGGGCAGTCTTAGTTGTTAGTGGGTCTTAATCAGAAGGCTGTGTGAGAAAACCAAAAATGTTGGTTTTGAGAATCATAGCCAGGTATTTCAGGAAAATAGAAGAATTCAGGATCCAGTCCAGTTTACAAGTATATAACAAAACCTCAAAGTTAATGAACAACATTAAAATCTAATATAGACAAAGATGGAAACATAATTTTTGTCTCTATAATTATCCCCATTTTTAACCAAAGATAATCACAGTAAAACTTATTTGTTTGCATTAAACTTGGCCTAATTATTCTCATAAGTGTAGCATGAATAGCAACTGACCATATCAGTTCTTTATTAAGACTACTTTGCTGGAACTTTTCATAAAGAGTCTCAGACTGACCTTTCAAAGCCTCTGAAGCCAGGAAGCCATGCCAAGGACTGGCCAACAGATTTACCTGCAATACCATTTCAGTCAAAGCTATAGTACAGCCAGTGTCTCCAATTGTATCCTATTATGAAAGAACAAGATTTTTATTGAACTTACGCAAATAACTATATAGTCATGAAAAAAATACTCAAAAGAGCTTCCAAATTCTGGAGAATCAAGTAGAGAGAAAACTATCAACTGTTTTGACCTTAGTTTACAAAGGTACACTTTATCAAATTGCTGTTAAGTCACAAATAATTTGAGAAAAGGGTTTTCTTAAATCTGCATACAAAAACAAAGAATCAAGGAACCAACAGTGTTTCAAAGAGTCATAAAAATTATAATCATCCTTCTCAGTTCATTCATTCCCACGTAATTAGCACTTGTTCTGCTCAAATCCAGTTTTTCTACTAGTTCTGGAAATTCTTAGTTCAGTTTTAAGGTCTTTATCAGAAACCTGTACTTGTTGAAGGGGTGCAGGATGAGATGCCCCAAAATATGCCACTTTAGCATAAAGACTATTTTGAGTTAAAAGTATTAAATACCCAACAGATGCAGGTAAAGTACTCTGCCTCACCCATAACTGCCTAAATTTACATTGGAAAGGAGAGCCTGCAACATGAAGAAAGCCATTAACAAAGAGCCCCCTTTACCTAAGGAACTCATCTGCATAAAAGGGTAACTGTTTTTCCAAACATCTACTTTCTTGCTAATGGTTTCCTCCCCTTTGTGTCCTCAGATCCTACCTCTTATAAGTCTCATGTTGCCTCATTGTCTTTGAAATTTCATGTCTGTGTGGATTCCCCATTCCTATGCCTATTAAATGTTATTTTCTCCTGTTAATCTGTCTCATGTCAATTTGATTCTAAATCCAGCTAGAAGGACCATAGGGCAGAGGGAGGTCTTCCTCCCCAACATTGTCAAAAGTCCTTTCCATGAATCTCTTTGAAGATGAGGCACTTTTGCAGAATACTTTTATTAAAGCAACAGAATAAAACAGTAACTGTAAAGACTTAAAGATGCTCATTATTAAACACCTAATGAGAGATTAAGTATAACAGAACTGACAAATTTGGTTATTTCTGTAACATGCAACATTTTAAAATAATGAGAACTATGACTTACAAGTAACATTATACCATATCAGAGATCCAAGAATCTCACACAATTTCTGGAACACTTACAACATATATCTATGATATATACAACATACAATATATATAAGAATAAATACAAAATAAGGCTCAGTAATACTTTTTTGACAATGCTTCCTGATGTAGAAATGTTAGGGTTCAGAGCAGACAGTCAGGAAAGGATTCTTGAGACATCTTTGGTGCAAGAAGGTGGTTTTATTGAAGCACGGGGACAGGACCCATGGGCAGAAAGAGTTGCACTAGGGTTGTGACAGATGACTGATTATGTACTTTCAAACTGGGAGGGGGTTAGGGATAACGTAAGTCTCTAAGGAATTTTTAGAAGCAAGGTTTCCAGAACCTTGAGGGGCCTAGCTTTTGTTAGGAGAAGGTCATTTAGGGGCGCCTGGATGGCTCAGTCGGTTAAGCGGCTGCCTTCGGCTCAGGTCATGATCCTGGGGTCCTGGGATGGAGCCCCTTGTCGCGTTGGGCTCCCTGCTCAGCGGGAAGCCTGCTTCTCCCTCTCCCTCTGCCTGCCGTTCTGCCTACTTGTGCTCCCTCTCTCTCTGTCAAATAAATAAAATCTTTAAAGAAAAAAAGAAAAGGTCATTTATTACTGTCTAATAAAACCTTAGCCATGAGAACCTTCAGATGTATATCAGTGGGCCACATGGTTGGAGGATGACTGCTAACATATATATGTGGTGGGGGTGGAAGAAATAAAGGAAGTCTCCAAAGGAATTTTTATATGTTAAAGTAGACTTACAGGATCCTGGGGCGTTGGGATAATGTTAAGCTAAGTTTGCCTTTTGCCCTTAGCAAAGTGTCAACATCAAGGCAGCTGAGTTCCTAGAGGAAGGTCACTCTACCTGTTCCTAGAGGAAGGTCACTCTACCTGTGTCAATGGGTTGTATGCAGTAAGGAAATTTAATTTTTTTCTTTTGCCTTTTGTTTCCCATTATCACTTCCCATATAATGTAACAAATCAGATTAGCCTGACTAGTTTAATGTTTTCTTTTTATAATGAGAAAGAACAAATCTTTGGAATTATTCCAGGAACACTCTGGAATATCCCAAAGTTGGCTTGGAGTTAAAAAGACTTCATTTAGAATTTGGTTTTGAGGGGTACTTGGCTGACTTAGTCGGTAGAGCATGCAACTCTTGATCTTGTGTTTGTGAGTTAGAGCCCCACATTGAATGTAGAGATTACTTAAGAAATAAATCTTTAAAAAAAAGAATTTGATTTTTGGAAATTTGTCAAAAGAGCAACTTTTTTTAATTCCTCAAAGAATTGGGTTGCTGTCAAATGATCTCACAGGACTATTACAGCCACTCACCTATGTTAAAATGCTTTTCTTTCCTGCTGGGTACACTTAAGGGAGAAGGTGTAAAAAAATTCCTCTGAAGCTCTGAATATCACCTTCCACCTTGACCAAATATCTGACTATGAAGTTATTATTAAATCCTTTCAAATATTTCACCAGGTTTCAGTCAGGACAAACAGTAAATATTTCTGGCAGCATTAAACAACCTAAAAGGTGTCCCCAAAGTTGGTACGAAAGATATTATCCACACCAAGACCTAGAGTCACTCCCAAAGAGAGCCAACAGCAAGGACAGATAACCTGAATGTCCCAGGCAAACAAGTTTTTTCAAATAAGACAAGCAAGAAAGCAATAGTAATCCCTGAGATAGAACCAACTGGTTTGGATTTGGAAAGAAACAGACAATGTGAAATTTTATTTCCCTTTCTGGACCAGGCTCAGGGGGTAATCTATTTCCAAAAACTTTTAAAAATCCTCTCTGGATTTATTTAAGAAATTCTTTAACTATAGCTCTTAGTTCGTTTGGCCTTTGACTAAGGAGTGAAAGATATCTGAAAAGGATTGCCTGCAGCCTCAGGTGCTCTTGCTCTAAAAGGCAACTGTTCAACACTCTCTTCAGAGTGAAAAGGAAATTCAGACAGAGTACAGAGGACAGCAATATGAGTTGCATCTTATACATCAGTCTTGAAGTTTTTTGTTGAAGGTACCTTTTATCTCTTTAATTTTTTATCACCTTTTGCAAGGAATATTCAATGAAACTATTTTGGAATTCTGAAACTTTTAGAGGCTGCTGCATGCCAATTAAAATCGGTATTTTCATTGTTTGTCAATTTCAAAGCCAACACTTTTTAATTTAATTTGGTTTTGAAAAAAACAAGTTGGCAAGACTGACATACAGGTTCCTGAAATTCTAGCATTAGCCAAGTTGGTCCATTTAGTTAAGAATGTGCATTAGGGGGCTCCTGGGTGGCTCAGTCAGTTAAGCGTCCAACTCTTGATTTTGGTTTGCGTCATGATCTCGGGGCCCCACATGAGGCTCTGCACTCAGTGGGGAGTCTGCTAGAGATTCTCTCTCTCTCTCCCTCTGCCCCTGTTCCCACTCACAAACACACTCACGCACACGTGCTCTCTCTCTCTTAAATAAATAAATAAATCTTTAAATAAACTGTGCATTAGAAGAGACCCTAGCTTTTAACATGAAACAGGGCAAAGTCCCTGAAAGGGGGGGGGGGGGCTCTTCTGAGTTAGATTCGAGGATTAGGATGGCACTACTCAAAACCAAAGTTAAGGAAAACAAACAAGTATTCACCAAAAACAACAAAACCTTCACAAAAACTGAAAGAACAAAGCTTTAAAACAGACCCCAAATCTAGAAAGCTCAAACCATAAAAGCTTGAATCAAAGAGAAAACTTACCTTCAAACTGCAAGGTTAGCATGAAAGCAATGAGCTTAACAGGCTCACTGGATACTGGCACCTGTTTATTCACCAACCTTAGAGTTGTTGGGGGTCTTCTCTAGGTCCCACTTTTCTATTACACCAAGTAATATGACCTTAAAAGTAAAGCAGCCAGTTTTGTTTTACCAGCAAAATGGGTTTATTTGGGAAGAGCAAAGGAACTACAATTCAGGATATGCAAGCTATGGCAAACTATGCTCAAAGGAGGGGAATGTGACATTGTAGAGAAAAGGAGGAAGCTGGAAGAAGATGCTTTGAATAAAAGTCCACTGGAGAAAAGCAAGAGTTCAGAGTGCTGATAGTTTCTCACTGGCTGACTTGAGTTAATTTCTTATTGGCTGAACTTGTTGATGGACAAGCACAAATTCTTCCTACCTTCTGCAGAGTAGTAAAATAGACTTCTTCCTGTTGGAAATGCAAGATGTCTCTTTCTCTTGCGGTACACAATTGATAATGAGTGGTGGGTTGTGAAAGCGCCCCTTTCTGGACTCCCAACTTCATTGTAAATGAAGTTTCCTTGACTCAGTTTAACAGAATATAACATCAGTGCATAAAAACCAATCTAATTCTAAATACTGAAAACAAACATGTAGGAACTAGAAATTTAAACACAGTAAAACTTAGAATCAAGCCAAAGTAAGTGAAATATTTTGGCATAAACTTAGCAAAATGTGTACATCTGTATGGTAAAAAATCCAAAATGCCCATGAAAGAACCCAAAGAAGTCCTAACAAATGGAGAGATAAACTAATATTCATAGATTGGAAGATTCACATAATAAAGATGTCTATCTGACCCTAATCTATAGCTTTAATTCATTTACTATCAAAATTTCAGCAAGGATTTTGTGGACATTCACAAGTTTAACTTTATAAAAATTTAGATGGACAGATATTATTCAGGGAGGCGGAGCAAGATGGCAGAGGAGTAGGAGACCTGGATTTCGTCTGGTCCCAGGAATTCAGCTAGATAGGAATCAAACCATTCTGAACACCTACAAACTCAAAAAGAGATCGAAGAAAAGAATAGCAACAACTCTCTTAACAGAAAAGTGACCACTTTCTGGAAGGTAGGACGTGCGGAGAAGTGAATCTGAGGCGATATTCAGGAGGATAGATGGCGGGGGAGGGGCCTCCTTCGGCCAATTCTGGAAAGTGATAGAGCAGTGGAGCACGAAATCGGAACTTTTAGAAGTCTGCTCCGCTGAGGGACGTCACTCCAGTGGCTAAGCGGGGGATGGAACCCTCGCGGGACAGTGTGGTCTCAGGACCCTCGGGGTAACAGAAAGACCGGGGGTGCCTGAGGGCAGCAGAGCTCCCAGGTATTGGAGCAGGGAAGCCGGCTGCACAGACGGAGCAAAGGAGTAGGCTCTCAGCTCGGGGTTGCCATTAACCGTGATCTGTGGCACAGTCGGGCCCCTGCTCTTCCAGCAGGGACCCAACAAGCGGCAGATCCAGCGAGACTCCCCTTCCCCCCCACAGGAGGAGCAGTGCACGAGCGCACTGCAGGGATCTGCTGGGTTTGGAGAGTCCACACGGGGTCGAGCGCCAGAGATAGAAATGCTTGGTCACAGGCCGGGTGAGCACGGAGTGCGGCCGGAGACCGGGGAGACCGAAGTAACTAACTGCTTTTCTCTGAGGGCTCACTGAGGAGCGGGGCACCAAATTCTTGGCTCCTCTGAGGAGCGGGGCAATTCCACCTACGGCAAAGACATTTGGGAACCACGGCAACAGACCCTCCCCCAGAAGATCAGCAAGAACCGCCAGCCAAGACCAAGTTTACCAATCAATGGGAACGGCAGAACTCCAACGACCTCTGCACATAGAATTCATGGCTTTTTTACCATGATTCTTTAGTCTTTCAAAGTTAATATTTTTTTTTAACTGTCTTTTTTTTTTTAATTTTTCTTTTTCCCTTTTTCAACCAACATCTTATCAAACCCTTTTTTAAAAAATATTTTTATTTTTCATTTTTAGAGTCATATGCTATCCCTTCATAGTAGTTACCCTTATTTATGGCATATATATATAAGTTGTTCTCTCTTTAAAATGTTGAGATACAGTTTCTTCTAACATCAAAATATACCCTAGGGGCACCTGGGTGGCTCAGTTCTTAAGCGTCTGCCTTCGGCTCACGTCATAATGCCAGGGTCCTTGGATCAAGTCCCACATCGGGCTCCCTGCTCCACGGGAAGTCTGCTTCTCCCTCTCCCACTCCCCCTGCTGTGTTCCCTCTTCTCGCATTCTCTCTCTCTGTCAAATAAATAAAATAGAATATTTAAAAATATATATATATACCCTAAATCTCTAATGTGTGGCTTTGTTCTAGTCTCCTGCCTGATCACATTCTCTCCCTTTCTTTTTCGTTTTTTTTTTTTAAATCCTCTTCTTTCTTTTGTCAAACAACTTCTTACCAATTCCTTTTATAAAATCTTTTATAACTTTCATCTTTACAGTCATATTCCACCCCTTCATCGTATTAACCCTTATTTTTGTACATACATAAGATTTTCTTTCTTTAAAAGTTTGGGAGGCACTTTCTTCTAAAAGACCAAAATACACCCAAAATCTAGTGTGTGGCACTGATCCAGCCTGATCATATGTGATCATATTGTTTTTTTATTTTGTTCTGTTTTTGTTTGTTTTTTATCTTTTTCTTTTTCTTTGCTTTTTCTCTTTGCTTTCTTTCCCTTTCTTTTCCCCTGGTTTCAGGCCTTTTCTGATTTGTTTAGAGTATATTTTCTGGGGATGTTGTTATCCTGTTAGCATTTTCTTCTCTCATTCATCTATTCTCCTCTGGACAAAACGACAAGATGGAAAAAATCACCTCAACAAAAAGAAAAAGAAGCAGTACCGACTGCCAGGGACCTAATCACTAAGGACATTAGTATGATGTCGGAACTAGAGTTCAGAATGATGATTTTAAAGATACTAGCTGGGCTTGAAAAAAGCATGGAAGTTATTAAGAGAAACCCTTTCTGGAGAAATAAAAGAACTAAAAACTAACCAAGTCGAAATCAAAAAGGCTATTAATGAGGTGCAATCAAAAATGGAGGCTCTAACTGCTAGGATAAATGAGGCAGAAGAGAGAATCAGTGATATAGAAGACCAAATGATGGAAAATAAAGAAGCTGAGAAAAGAGAGATAAACAACTACTGGATCAAGAGGGCAGAATCTGAGAGATAAGCGATACCATAAGATGAAACAACACTAGAATAATTGGAATCCCAGAAGAAGAAAGAGAGAGGGGCAGAAGGTATATTGGAACAAATTATAGCAGAGAACTTCCCTAATTTGGGGAAGGAAACAGGCATCAAAATCCAGGAGGCACAGAGAACCCCTCTCAAAATCAATAAAAATAGATTAACACCCCGACCTCTAATAGTAAAACTTACGAGTCTCAGAGACAAAGAGAAAATCCCGAAAGAAGCTCGGGAGAAGAGATCTGTAACCTACAATGGTAGAAACATTAGATTGGCAACAGACCTATCCACAGAGACCTGGCAGGCCAGAGAGGACTGGCATGATATATTCAGAGCACTAAATGAGAAAAATATGCAGCCAAGAATACTATATCCAGCTACGCTGTCATTGAAAATGGAAGGACAGATAAAAAGCTTCCAGGACAAACAAAAACTAAAGGAATTTGTAAACACGAAACCAGCCCTACAAGAAATATTGAAAGGGGTCCTCTAAGCAAAGAGAGAGCCTAAAAGCAACATAGACCAGAAAGGAACACAGACAATATACAGTAACAGTCACCTTACAGGCAATACAATGGCACTAAATTCCTATCTTTCAATAGTTACCCTGAATGTAAATGGGCTAAATGATGCAATCAAAAGACAGAGGCTATCAGATTGGATACAAAAACAAGACCCATCGATATGCTGTCTGCAAGAGACTCATTTTATTTTTTATTTTTTATTTTTTTTAAAGATTTTATTTATTTATTTGAGAGAGACTCATTTTAGACCCAAAGACACCCCCAGGTTGAAAGTGAAGGGGTGGAAAACCATTTCCCATGCTCATGGACACCAAAAGAAAGCTGGGGTGGCAATCCTTATATCAGACAAAGTAGATTTTAAACCAAACAGTGTAATAAGAGATGAGGAAGGACACTATATCATACTTAAAGGGTCTATCCAACAGGAAGATCTAACAACTGTAAATCTCTATGCCCCTAACATGGGAGGAGCCAATTATATAAGCCAATTAAGAACAAAAGCAGGGGCGCCTGGGTGGCTCAGTCATTAAGCGTCTCCCTTCAGCTTGGGTCATGATCCCAGGGTTCTGGGAACGAGCCCCGCATCGGGCTCCCTACTCCGCGGGAAGCCTGCTTCTCCCTCTCCCACTCCACCTGCTTGTGGATGTTAGCTCTTTCACTGTGTGTCTCTCAAATAAATAAATAAAATCTTTAAAAAAAAAAAAAAAGAACAAAAGCAAAGAAACACATCAACAACAATACAATAATTCTGGGGGAATTTAACAACCCCCTCACTGAAATGGACAGATCATCTAAGCAAAAGATCAACAAAAAATAAAGACTTTAAATGACACACTGGACCAAATGGTCTTCACAGATATATTCAGAACATTCCATCCCAAAGCAACAGAATACATTTTCTTCTTTAGTACCCATGGAACATTCTCCAGAATAGATCACATCCTAGGTCACAAATCAGGTCTCAACCGGTACCAAAAGATTGGGATCATTCTCTGCATATTTTCAGACCACAATGCTTTGAAACTAGAACTCAATCACAAGAGGAAAGTCAGAAAGAACTCAAATACATGGAGGCTAAAGAGCATCCTACTAAAGAATGAATGGGTCAACCAGGAAATTAAAGAAGAATTTTAAAAATTTATGGAAACCAATGAAAATGTAAACACAACTGTTCAAAATCTTTGGGATGCAGCAAAGGCAGTCTTAGAGGAAAGTATATAGCAATATAAGCCTTTCTCAAGAAACAAGAAAGGTCTGAAGTACACAACCTAACCCTACACCTAAAGGAGCTGTAGAGAAAACAGCAAATAAAGCCTAAACCCAGCAGGAGAAGAGAAATAACAAAGATCAGAGCAGAAATAAATGAAATAGAAACCAAAAGAACAGTAGAACAGATCAACAAAACTACGAGCTGGTTCTTTGAAAGAATTAACAAAATTGAAAAACTCCTGGCCAGACTTATCAAAAAGAAAAGAGAAATGATCCAAATCAACAAAATCATGAATGAAAGAGGAGAGATCACAACCAACACCAAAGAAATACAAACAATTGTAAGAACATATTATGAGCAACTCTGTGCCAGCAAATTAGATAATCTGGAAGAAATGGATGCATTCCTAGAGATGTATCAACTACCAAAACTGAACCAGGAAGAAATAGAAAACCTGAACAGACCTATAACCACTAAGCAAATTGAAGCAGTCGTCAAAAATCTCCCAACAAACAAGAGCCCAGGGCCAGGTGGCTTCCCAGGGGAATTCTACCAAACATTTAAGAAGAATTAATACCTATCCTTCTGAAACTGTTCCAAAAAATAGAAATGGAAGGAAAACTTCCAAACTCGTTTTATGAGGCCACTGTTACCTTGATCCCAAAACCAGACAAAGACCCCATCAAAAAGGAGAATTACAGACCAATATTCTTGATGAACACGGATGCAAAAATTCTCACCAAAATACTAGCCAATAGGATCCAACACTACATTATAAGGATTATTCACCACGACCAAGTGGGATTTATCCATGGGCTGCAAGGTTGGTTCAACATCCGCAAATCAATCAATGTGATACAATACATTAATAAAAGAAAGAGCAAGAACCATATGATCCTCTCAATAGATGCAGAAAAAGCATTTGACAAAGTACAGCATCCTTTCTTGATCAAAACTCTTCAGAGTATAGGCATAGAGGGTACATACCTCAATATCATAAAAGCCATCTATGAGAAACCCACCGCGAATATCATTCTCAATGGGGAAAAACTGAGTGCTTTCCCCCTAAGGTCAGGAACACGGCAGGGATGTCCACTATCACCACTGCTATTCAACGTAGTATTAGAAGTCCTAGCTTCAGCAATCAGACAACAAAAAGAAATAAAAGGCATCCAAATCGGCAAAGAAGAAGTCAAACTCTCACTCTTTGCAGATGATATGATACTTTATGTGGAAAACCCAAAAGACTCCACCCCAAAACTGCTAGAACTCATACAGGAATTCAGTAAAGTGGCAGGATATAAAATCAATGGCATTCCTATACACCAACAACAAGACAGAAGAAAGAGAAATTAAGGAGTCGATCCCATTTACAATGGCACCCAAAACCATAAGATAGCTAGGAATAAATCTAACCAAAGAGGCAAAGAATCTGTACTCAGAAAACTATAAAATACTCAGGAAGGAAATTGAGGAAGACACAAAGAAATGGAAAAACGTTCCATGCGCATGGATTGGAAGAACAAATATTGTGAAGATGTCAACGCTACCTAGAGCAATCTACACATTCAATGCAATCCCCATCAAAATACCACCCACTTGGGCGCCTGGGTGGCTCAGTTGGTTAAGTGACTGCCTTCGGCTCAGGTCATGATCCCGGAGTCCAAGAATCGAGTCCCGCATCGGGCTCCCCGCACAGCAAGGAGCCTGCTTCTCCCTCTGACCCTCCCCCCTCATGTACTCTCTCTCTCTCTCTCTCTCTCTCTCTCTCTCATTCTTGCTCTCTCAAATAAATAAATAAATCTTTAAAAAAAAAAAAATACCACCCACTTTTTTCAAAGAAATGGAACAAACAATCCTAAAATTTGTATGGAATCAGAAAAGACCCCGAATAGCCAGAGGAATGTTGAAAAAGAAAAGCAAAGCTGGCGGCATCACAATTCCAGACTTCAAGCTCTATTACAAAGCTGTCATCATCAACACAGTATGGTACTGGCACAAAAACAGACACAAAGATCAATGGAACAGAATAGAGAGCCCAGAAATGGACCCTCAACTCTGTGGTCAACTAATCTTCGACAAAGCAGGAAAGAATGTCCAATGGAAAAAAGACAGTCTCTTCAACAAGTGGTGTTGGGAAAATTGGACAGCCACATGCAGAAGATGAAACTGGACCATTTCCTTACACCACACACAAAAATAGACTCAAAATGGATGAAAGACCTAAATGTGAGACAAGAGTCCATCAACATCCTAAAGGAGAACACTTGCAGCAGCAACCTCTTTGACCTCAGCCACAGCAACTTCCTCCTAGAAACATCACCAAAGGCAAGGGAAGCAAGGGCAAAAATGAACTACTGGGACCTCATCAAGATAAAAAGCTTTTGCACAGCAAAAAAAACAGTCAACAAAACCAAAAGACAACCAACAGAATGGGAGAATATATTTGCAAATGACACATCAGATAAAGGGCTAGTATCCAAAATCTATAAAGAACTTCTTAAACTCAACACCCAAAGAACAAATGATCCAATCAATAGGCAAAAGACATGAACAGACATTTTTCCAAAGAAGACATCCAAACAGCCAACAGACACATGAAAAAGTGCTCAACATCGCTAGGCATCAGGGAAATCCATATCAAAACCTCAATGAGATACCACCTCACACCAGTCAGAATGGCTAAAATTAACAAGTCAGGAAACGACCGATGTTGGCGGGGATGCGGAGAAAGGGGAACCCTCCTACGCTGTTGGTGGGAATGCAAGCTGGTGCAGCCACTCTGGAAAACAATATGGAGGTTCTTCAAAAAGTTGAAAATAGAGCTACCATACGATCCAGCAATTGAACTACTGGGTATTTGCCCCAAAGATACAAATGTAGGGATCCAAAGAGGTACGTGCATCCCAATGTTTATAGCAGCAATGTCCACAATAGCCAAACTGTGGAAAGAGCCAAGATGTCCATCGACAGATGAATGGATAAAGAAAAAGTGGTATATATATACGATGGAATATTATGCAGCCATCAAAAAGAATGAAATCTTGCCATTTGCAACGATGTGGATGGAACTGGACGGTCTAATGCTGAGCGAAATAAGTCAATCGGAGAAAGACATGTATCATATGACCTCACTGATATGAGGAACTCTTAATCTCAGGAAACAAACTGAGGGTTGCTGGAGTGGTGGGGGATGGGAGGGATGGGGTGGCTGGGTGATAGACATTGGGGAGGGTATGTGCTATGGTGAGCGCTGTGAAGTTGCAAAACTGTTGAATCACAGATCTGTACCTCTGAAGCAAATAATACATTATATGTTAATAAAAAAAAAAGAAGAAGAAGAAGAAGATAGCAGGAGGGGAAGAATGAAGGGGGGAAATCGGAGGGTGAGACGAACCATGAGAGACTATCGACTCTGAGAAACAAACTGAGGGTTCTAGAGGGGAGGGAGGTGGGAGGATGGGTTAGCCTGGTGATGGGTATTAAAGAGGGCACATTCTGCATGGAGCACTGGGTGTTATATGTAAACAATGAATCATGGAACACTACATCAAAAACTAATGATGTAATGTATGGTGATTAACCTAACACAAAAAAAAAAAAAATTTAGAGGGACAATCCAGTAATCACACTACTGGATATTTACCCCCAAAATACAAAAACAGTAATTCAAAGGAATGCTTGCACCCCTGTGTTTACTGCAGCATTATTTATAATAGTCAAGATATGGAAGCAGCCCAATGTCCATCAACTGATAACTAGATAAAAAAGACACGGGGTGTTTGTGTGTATAACTATATAGAGAGAAAAAGATACACAAACACACATATATAATGGAATATTACCCATAATAAAGAATAAAATCTTTACAATTGCAATGACATGGATGGACCTACAGAATATAATGCCAAACAAAATACGTCAGAGAAAGACAAGTACCATTATGATTTCACTCATATGTGGAATTCAAGAAACAAATGAACAAAGGAAAAAGATAGATAAAACAAGAATCAGACTCTCAACTATAGAGAATAAACTGATGGTTACTAGAGGGGAGGTGGGTGAGGGGGATGGGGGAAGTTAGGCGATGGGACTTAAAGAGTACACTTATCAGGATGAGCACTGAGTAATATACAGAATTGTTGAATCACTATATTGTACACCAGAAACTAATATAACAGTATATGTTCACTAGAATTAGAAAACAAAAAATACCTACCTTGGCAAAAGAATAAAGTGGAAAATTACTCTATCCAATGTTAAAACTATTATATGGCTACATTAATCAGAACAGTGATTTTGGCAAAGAAACAGAAACACAGATGAGTGGGGAATTTTAAAAACCGGAAACAGACACTGACATATGTGCTCAACTGGTTTTTAACAAAAAATTAAAAATAATTCAATGAAGGAAGAACTAGACTTTCAGTATATAGTACTGCACAACTAAATATCCATAAGCAAAAAAAAAAAAAGATTTCCACCTAACATCTTATACAAAAATTAACTGAAAATATGTGACAAACTTGAATGGTAAGAGTCATCTCCTAAACAAGGCCACTTTATCAAGAATGGTAGAAGTACATTTCTGCCTATTACAGAAACACACAGAGTCAAGCAAAATGAGGAAAGCAGGAATATGTTCCAAATGAAAGAACAAGATAAAACTTCAGGAAAAAAAATAAGGCATAAAAAACTAATTTACCTAATAAAGAGTTATAAGTAATGGTCATAACAAAGCTCATCAAATTGGGAAGAAGAATGGATTAAGCACAGTGAGAACTTCAAAAAAGAGATTAAACAAGGGTAAGAAAAGTACCCACTTAAAGTCAAAGAGCTGAAAAATAACTGAAAAATACACTAGCAGGGTTCAAAAGACTAGATGAAGCAGAAGGATTAGTGAACTGGAAAACAGGGCATTGGAACTCACCCAATCACAGAAGGAAAAAAAAAAAATGAAAAAAGTGAAGATAGCTTACTTACAAGACAACATCAAGTGGTATAACATTTGCATTATAAGGGTCCCAGAAGGAGAGAGAGAGAGAGAAAGAGTCAAAAAACTTATCTGAAGAAATAATGGCTGAACACATCCCTACTTTTGGTAAAGAAAGACATCCAGATCCAGGAAGCCCAGAGAATTCAAAAAAAAGATGAACCAAAAGAACTGCAACAATACACATTATAAACAAAATGCCAAAAGTTAAAGACAATGAGAGAATCTTAAAAGCAGCAAGAAAAAAACAACTTTTTATGTACAAAGGAAACCCCCATAAGACTATCAGCATATTTTTCAGCCAGGAAAGAAGGGAGTGGCACAATATATTCAAAGAACTAGGAAGAAAAAGCAACTTACAACCAATACTATACCTGGCAAGGTTATCATTCAGAACTGTAGGAGAGAGAAAGTAGTTTTCCAGGGAGAAAAAAAAATTAAAGGAGTTGATCACCACGAAACCAGCAACAGAAGAAGTATTAAGAGACTTCTTCAAGCTGAAAAAAGGCACTAATTAGTAACAAGAAAACATAAAAATATAAATCCCACTGGGAAACATAAATATGTAATAAAGGCAGTGGATTGATCACTTATAAAATTAATGTGAAGGTCAAAAGATGAAAGTAGACAAGACCACTAAAACAGATAAGGCAAAAACAAAATAAAAATATGTAAAATGTGGCATCAAAAAAATTAAACTGGGGGGTTGGAGAGTGTAAGGAATAAAAATGTAGGTTTAAAACACATTCAAACTCAGGCTATTATCAACGGTAGGTAGATTGTTATATGTGCAGACTATTATATGTGAGCCAAAACCAAAAACCTACAGTAGATAATGAGAAAGAAAACTAAGCATAACACTAAACAAAGTCATCAAACCACAAGGGAAGAGAGAAAGAGAAGAAAAAAGGAACAGAGAGGAACTACAAAACAGCCAGAAAACAATTCAACAAAACGGCAGTAAATACATAACTATCAATTACTTTAAATGCATGTGGACTAAATTCTCCAATCAAGACACAGAATGGCTGAATTGATTTAAGGAAGAAAAAAAAAAACTATACTACCTACAAAAGACTCACCTGAGATGTGAGGAGGTACACAGACTGAAAGTAAATGTATAGAAAAAGATGTTCGATGTACTGGAAACCAAAAGAAAGCTGGGATGGCTATAGTTATAAGAAACAAAACAGACTCTAAAAGAATGTAATAAAGGACAAAAAAAGGGTATTACATAATGATAAAGGTGTCAATCCAAGAAGAGGATATAACATTTCTAAATACTTATTACATACCAACAAAAGACCATCCAATTATAAAAGCAAATATTAACAAATCTAAAAAGAAATTGCCAGCAATAGAATAATAGTAGGTGACTTTCATACTCCACTTAAATCAATGGATAGATCACCCAGATAGAAAATCAACAGGAAACATGAGCCCTAAATGATACAATCAACCAGGCAGACTTACTGGATAAATACAGAACATTCCAGCCAAAAGCAAAAGAATACACATTCTTCTCCAGTGTATTTGCAACATTCTTCAGGATAGAGTGTATGTCAGAACACAAAATAAGGTGCAGTAAATTTAGAAAGATTAAAATGTCAAGGATCTTTTTCAACCAAAATGGTATGAGCCCTCTTACAGAAAACAGAAATCAAATACAAGAAAACTGGAAAACTCACAAATATATAGAGCTTAAACAGGCCACTGAACAACCAATAGGTAAATGAAATCAAATGTGAAATCAGAAATAACTTGAGACAAATGAAAATGGAAATACTACATACTAAAGGCAGGATGCAGCAAAAGCAGTTCTAAAAGGGAAGTTGACAGGATACATGCCTACCTGAAGAAACAAGGATGGAGGATATGTATCATACACATACACACACACCATGGAATAATGGTCATAAAAAGATAGAAATCTCACCAAGCATGATAATATGAATGGATCCTGATGATTTTATGCTAAATGAAATAAGTGAGACAAAGACAAAAACAAACACTGTATGATCTCACTTATATGTAGAATCTTTAAAACAAATGAGCAAAACAAAACAAAAAACTCAGAGAGAGTAGAATGGTGGTTACGAGGGGAGGAGGGTTGAGGGTGGGTGAAATTGGTGAAGGGGGTCAAGAACTATAGACTTCCAGTTATAAAGTAAATAAGTCATGGAAATGTAATGTACAGCATAGTGACCGTAGTCAATAATATTGTACTGCACATTTGAAAGTTGCCAAGAGAACAAATCTTAATCACAAGAAAAAAACATTTTGGTAACTTTTTGTGGTGATGGATGATAACTGACTTACTGTGGTGATCATTTTGCAGTGTACACAAATAACAAACCATAATGTTTATAAAACCTAGTTTATAAAACCTAAAACCAGAATGTTATATTGCCAATTAAACATCTATTTTTAAAAAATGGGTAAAAGGGGCGCCTGGGTAGCTCAGTTGGTTAAGCGACTGCCTTCGGCTCAGGTCATGATCCTAGGGTCCCAGGATCGAGTCCCACATCAGGCTCCCTGCTCAGCAGGGAGTCTGCTTCTCCCTCTGACCCTCCCCCACTCTCATGTGCTCTCTCTCTCTCTCATTCCCTCTCTCTCGAATAAATAAATAAAATCTTTACGGGAAAAAAAAAAAAAACGGGTAAAAGACATGAATGGATAGTTCACCAAAAAGGATGGATGGCAAATAAGTACACAAAGACATATTCAACATCATTAGCCATCATGGAAATATAAACTAAAATCAGGATTAGTTATCAGCACACACTTACCAGAATGGCTAAATTAAAAAATGTGATGGTCAAACTTGCAGAATAAGGAGAAGGACCTCTAATAACCCACTCCTCCATAAAAGGAATGAGAAGAGTGACAAAAATAGTCAAAATCTAATTTTTCAGAGCTTAACTATAAGCTCTTAACAATCTCAATAGCATTTACCCAAGGAAACAGCTGAATCTCAACAAGAACAGGAAACTTTGTGGTGTTTTAACTTGCCCTAGACTCATGCCCCCTCTCTAGCTCCATGGCAGCCTCAATAAAACACTAATTTCATAACCAGAGTAGCTGTGCAAACCAGCAGCCTAGCAGTCACAGGAGAGAGGAAACTAGGCTTAGAGCTCCTCACAAGGCCCTATCCCCAGAGTACTATCACTCTCTGACCTGCCTGGTAGCTTTTGGGAAAAAACTTATTCATGGGACTTAAATTTGATTCAGCAGTTCTTCGGTGGGAAAGCCCTATCCCCAGGCCATTTCTTTAAAACAATCAGCAGCAATGAATTATTAATTATAAATTATTACTAAGCAAATTATTACTGCAGATATCTGAAGCAGCAATAGTGGTTTAAGGAACCAAGACTGGCCAAAAATACCTAAGAAGGAAGATCTGGAAAATGTTGTCCATAGGTAGTCAATGCTACTATTGGTGTAGGGCTTTGTTTTCCACTTGGCACTCTTTAGCTCACTGATGTGGATCAAGCTGGTGGGTGACAGGAGAAAATGACTTCACCCTGTCCTCTTGTCTCTGGACAAGAGGAACATATTCCTCTGTTTCCTCATTTTACAGGTGAACTGACATATTCTTTGGGATCTTGAATGCTATTTGTATGAACAGAACTGTGCGTGCTGAGGAAAAAAAGTAAGAAGGCCCAAATCCCTCAACTCTGGAAAACCTTGAGGCCCTGTACAAGGAGAAAGTAATGGTCAAGTTAATTATAAACTGCCAGAGGACAGAAGGCATGCCTCCAAAAAACACAGAATCCCTTGGTAAAGGATGACAGACTTACTGACTCAAGGCACTTAAAGAAATCTCTGTTCTTTTTTTTTTTTTTTAAAGATTTTATGTATTTATTTGACAGAGAGACAGTGAGAGAGGGAACAGAAATCTCTGTTCCATTCAGACAACTAAACTAACCATATAGTGTCTTTTTGTAGCTACACACAACAGAAAATACGAACTTTACAAAATTAGCGGAGAAAAGGCATTAAACAAAGCAAATTGCAACAACAATAACAACAAACCTCTGGGGAGGGAGTAAGGGAACTTAATGCCCAGAGTTGTTACATTATATTATTTAAAATGTTTAGTCTTCACAAAAAAACTGAAAGATACATGAAAAAATAGGAAAATATGACAGGGAAAGAGCAATCAAGAGAAAATGTACCTGAGGGAGCCCAGAAGTTTGATTCAGCAGACAAAGACTTTAAGTCAACTGTTACAAATAAGCTCAAAATTCAAAATAAGGAAATTATGTCTAAAATACCTTATCATTATGAAAATGCCTCACCAGATAGAGAATATAAAGACATATCAATCATTTAACAAGGAAAAAAAAAACAGAAAACAATACAATCAAATAGAAGTTTAAGAGTTGAATAGTACAAAAACTAAAACGAAGCAGCTGTTAACATAGACAAAAAATTTGAGCTAGCAGAAGAAAGAATCAGCAAACTTTAAGACAGGACAAAACACAGAGGAAAGGTAAATGGCAGAGAAGTAGGGCGACCCTAAGCCTGTCTCCTCAGTTGAACACAGCTAGATAAAGATGGGATCATTCTGAATACCTACAAAATCAATCAGAAATATCAAAGAACAAAACTCTACATCTACAAACCAGAAAAATGACCCATGGAAGGTAGGAACTGCAGAGACCCTGGGAGAAAAGAGCGGTAGATGCTCCCCAGGGAGGAGCCCTGACTGAAGAGGGAGTAGCAAAGAGACAGAAAAAGCATGGGGGAAAAAAGAAAAAGAGAAAAAAGTGAAAACAAGCACAGCGAGCTGCACAAGAAAACTATTGCTCAAAACCACTGATGGGGGGGAAAGGAGAGAGTTACCACCAGTTTTCTGTAGATAGCAGAGGGCAGATTCTGAGAGTTACCATCAGTTTTCTGTAGATAGCAGAGGGCAGATTCTGAGAGTTACCACCAGTTTTCTGTAGATAGCAGAGGGCAGATTCTAAGGTATCAGAGGATTGTGACATAGCCAGGTTCATGCTTGGGGAACTGAATGGTGCCCTGATGGGGGAGCAGAGTTGAGACCCACCAGCACGCAGCCTAAGGATCCCCAGGGTCACACAGGGAGAAGTAGTTCCCCTGCTTGGAGTGCATTTGGGAGAGGTGACATGGCCTAAATGTCCAATCAAAATACATAAGGTATCAGAATGGATTAAAAAAAAAAACCCAAGACCCACTGATATACTGTTTATGAGATTCATTTTAGACCCAACAACACCTCCAGATTGAAAGTGAAGGAGTGGAGAAACATTTACCATGCTAATGGACATCAAAAGAAAGCTGGATTAGCCAACCTTATATCAGACAAACTAGATTTTAACCCAAAGACTGTAATAACAGATGAAGAAGGACACTACATTATAACAAAGGGGTCTATCCAACAAGAAAATCTAACAATTGTAAATATTTATGCCCCTAACTTGGGGTAGCCAAAGATATAAACCAATTAATAACAAAATTAAAGAAATTCATTATTTACAATATAATAGTAGTAGAGGACTTTAATATCCCATTCACAGCAATGAACAGATCTTCTAAGCAGAAGATCAACAAGGAAACAAGGGCTTTGAATGACACAATGGGCCAGATGGACTTCACAGATATATTCAGAGCATTTCATCCTAAAGCAGAATACACATTCTTCTCAATTGCACATGGAACATTCTCCAGAACAGATCATATCCTGAGTCACAAATCAGGACTTAACTGGTACAAAAAGACTGAGGTCATACCCTGGACACTTTCAGACCACAATGCTCTGAAACTGGAAGTCAACCACAAGAAGAAATTTGGAAGGACCACAAATATATGGAGGTTAAAAAACATCCTACTAAAGAACTGAATGGGTCAACAAGGAAATTAAAGAAGAATTTTAAAAATACATAGAAATAAATGAAAATGGAAACACAACAATTCCAACCCTTTGGGATGTAGCAAAGCCGGTCCTAAGAGGGAAGTATATAGCAATACAGGCCTTTCTCAAGAAACGAGGGAAGTCTCAAATATACAATCTAACCTTACACCTAAAGAAGTTGGAAAATGAAAAGCAAATAAAGCCTAATTCCAACAGGAGAAGATAAAAAATAGATCAGAGCAAAAATCAATGACACAGAAACCAAAAAAAAAAAAAAAAAAAAGTAGAACAGAGCAATGAAATTAGGAACTGGTTCTATGAAACAACTAACAAGAGAGATAAACCTCTAGCCAGACTTACAAAGAGAAAAAAGGAAGGACACAAATAAATGAACTCATGAATGAAAGAGGAGAATCACATCCAACACCACAGACATAAAATTATAAGAGAATATTATGAGCAATTATATGCCAAAAAATTAGGCAATCTGGAAGAACTGGATGCATTCCTAGAAACAAATGAACAACCAAAAGTGAAACAGGAAGAAACAGAAAACCTAAACAGAACCATAACCAGCAAAGAAATTGAAGCAGTAATCAAAATTTCCCAACTAACAAGAGTCCAGGGCTGTATGGCTTAGCAGGGGAATTCTACCAAACATTTAAAGAGAATTAATACCTATTCTTCTGAAACTGTTTCAACAAACAGAAATGGAAGGAAAACTCCCTAACTCATTCTCTGAGACCAGCATTACCTTGATCCCAAAACCAGACAAAGACCCCATCAAAAAGGAGAATTTACAAACCAACATCCCCAGTGAACATGGATGCAAAAATTCTCAGCAAGATACTAGTTAATACAGTAAATTAAAACACTATATTAAATTCACCACAACCAAGTGGAATTTATTCTGGGGCTGCAGGGGTGGTTCAACATCAGCAAATCAACTATTGTGATACATCACATTAATAAAAGAAAGGACAAGATTCATATGATCCTCTCAACTGATGCAAAAAAAAAAGAAAAATATTTTTTGACAAAATACATCATCCTTTCTTGATTAAAACTCCCCAAAGTGTAGAGATAGAGGGGACATGTCTCAATATCATAAAAGCCATATACAAAAGACCCACAGCGAGTATCATCCTCCATGGTGAAAAACTGAGAGCTTTTCCCCTAAGATGAGGAACACAACAGGGATGTCCACTCTCACCACTGTTGTCCAATACAGTACGGGAAGTCCTAGACTCAGCAATCAGACAACAAATAGAAAAGGCATCCAAATCGGCAAAGAAGTCAGACTCTCACTCTTCGCAGACGACATGATACTGTATGTAGAAAATCCAAAGACTCTACCCAAAAATTTCTAGAACTGATAAAGAAATTCAGCAAAGTCACAGGATATAAAATCAACCCACAAAAGTCTGTTGCATTTCTATATACTAACAATGAAGCAGCAGAAAGAGAAATCAAGGAAATGATCCCATTTAAACTATATCAAAAACCATAAGATACCTAGGAATAAACCTAACCAAAGAGATTTCTGTACTCTAGAAACTACAGAACACTAATGAAAGAAATGGAGGAAGACACAAAGAAATGGAAAAACGTTCCATTTTATAGGAAGAACAAATATTTTTAAAATAAAACCAATCTACACATTCAATTCAATCCCTATCAAAATACCATCAACATTTTTCACAGAGCTGGAACAAATAATCCTGAAGTTTGCATGGAACCACAGAAGACCCCGAATAGCCAAAAGAATATTGAAAAAGAAAACCAAAGCTGGAGTCATCACACTTCCAGACTTCAAGCTGTATTACAAAGCTGTAATCATCAAGACACTATGGTACTGGCACAAAAACAGATACATAGATCAATGGAACAGAATAGAGAACCCAGAAATGGACCGTCTACTCTATGGTCAACTAATCTTTGACAAAGCAAGAAAGAATATTCAATGGAAAAAAGACAGTCTCTTCAACAAATGGTGTTGGGAAAACTGGACACCCACATGCAGAAGAATTAAACTGGACCATTTTCTTACACCATACACAAATAAATACGAAATGGATGAAAGACCTAAATGTGAGATAGAAATCCACCAAAATCTTAGAGGAAAACACAGTCAGCAACCTCTTTGTCTTCAGCCACAGCAACTTCTTGCAAGACACATCTCCAAAGGCAAGAGAAACAAAAGCAAAAATGAACTATTGGGATTTCATCAGGATAAAAAGCTTTTCCAAAGCAAAGGAAACAGTCAACAAAACAAAGGCAACCTATGGAATGGGAGAAGGTATTTGCAAAGGACATACTGGATAAAGGCCTAGTGCCCGAGACCTATAAAGAACTTATCAGGGCACCTGGGTGGCTCAGTTGATTAAACACCTGCCTTCCACTTACATCATGACCCCCAGAGTCCTGGGATGGAGTCCCGCACCAGGCTCAGCAGGGAGTCTGCTTCTCCCTCTCCCTCTCCCTCTGCCTCTCCCTCTGCCTCTCCCTCCTGCTCGTGCTCTCTCTCTCGCTTGCTCTCTCAAATAAATAAAATCTTAAAAAAAAAAAACTTATAAAACTCAACACCCAAAAAAAACAAAGTCCAGTCAAGAAATCATCAAAAGATATGAACAGACATTTCTCCAAAGAAGAAATACAAATGGCAACAGACATATGAGAAATTGCTCAACATCACTCAGCATCAGGGAAATACAAATCAAAACCACAATAAGATTCCACCTCATAACAGTCAGAATGGCTAAAATTAAGGAAACAACAAATGTTGGTGAGGATGCAGAGAAAGGGGAACACTCTTACACTGTTGGTGGGAATGCAAACTGGTGCAGCCACTCTGGAAAATCGTAGGAGGTTCCTCAAAAAGTGAAAAATAGACTTACCCTATGACTCAGCAATTGCACTACTAGGTATTAATCCAAAGGACACATAGTGATTTAAAGGAGCTCATGCAGCCCAATGTTTATAGCTGCAATGTCCACAATAGCCAAACTATGGAAGAGCCCAGATATCCATCAACAGATGAATGGATGAAGAAGATGTGGAGTATATATGTATATACAATAGAATATTACCCAGCCATCAAAAATATACAAATAGGGGCGCCTGGGTGGCTCAGTCGTTGAGTGTCTGCCTTCGGCTCAGGTCATGATCCCGGGATCCTGGGATCGAGCCCCGCATCGGGCTCCCTGCTCCGCAGGAAGCCTGCTTCTCCCTCTCCCACTCTCCCTGCTTGTGTTCCCTCTCTCGCTGTGTCTCTCTCTGTCAAATAAATAAATAAAATTAAAAAAAATATATATATATACAAATATATGTAAATATATATACACATATATGTGTGTGTATAATGGAATATTACTCAGCCATCAAAAAGAATGAAATCTTGCCATTTACAATGATGTCGATGGACCCAGTGAGTTATGCTAAGCAAAATAAGTCAGTCAAAGGCAAACACCATATGATTTCACTCGTGTGGAATTTAAGAAACAAAACTGATGAACATAGGGGAAGGGAAGAAAAAATAAAATAAGATAAAAACAGAGTAGAACACAAATCACAAAAGACTGTTAACTATAGGAAACAAACTGAGGGTTACTGGAAGAGAGATTGGTAGGGAGAAGGGATAACTGGGTGGTGGGCATTAAAGAGGGCACTTGATGTAATGAGCACTGGGTGTTATGCAACTGATGAATCACTAAATTCTACCCCTGAAACTAATAATATACTATATGTTAACTAAATTGAATTTAAATATAAAATTTTTTAAAAAGTTGAAAAATGAAATTTAAGGAATCCCTTAAAAAGGATTATGAAATTTTATTTTAAATAGTTCTGATGAAGTGCCCCCCTTCCAACTTAATTTATGTGGAAGATATGACCAGTTTAGTATTCAATAACTTCACTGATATTTACTAACGTATCTATAACACACTAATAACTAAAGGAGCAGGTCTAACTTTGTTCCCATTATGTAACAGCATAACTTATAATATGTCATTTCATTTTTTTTTTTTTTTGCTTTTGTTTCTATGTCTGTGTTATGGGTGAGGCTTGATTCATCTTTTTTGCATGGGATCTTAGAGGATTAAAGAGGAAATGATAACTTAAAATGTTTTTATACTTGAAAGATAAATGAGTATAAAGATTCAATTTATATGGAGCTTAAAATAGTCACCTACCTTCTCCCTTCTCAGACCAATCTTTTAGAATGGAATATTACTCATAGTTAAAGGATTAACTTAAAATATACTTGTCTTTAACTCACTTGATCTGAAAGTACAGTTTTCCCTAAATTTCTTCCCATTTTTATAGGTAAAACATTAGAGGAACATAGCAAGGGGTAAGCTTTTCCATTTTATTTTTTATTGAACCTGTGCTGGGAATGAGTAGTTTTTCTTTGCCTTTATACTTGGTGAGAAGTCAAAAGAGAAACTGAAGACAAGGTAGATTATCTTCTTAGTTTAGTCTCTTTCATCCCAGCTCTTACTTCCTGCCCCATCCTGCTTTCCTTACTGTCCGGATTAATTAGGTAGCCGATTTTATTTTATTTTATTTTTTTTTAATTTTTTTAGTAATCTCTACACCCAATGTGGGGCTTGAACTCACAACCCCAAGATCAAGAGATGCATGCTCTTCCAACTGAGCCAGCCAGTAGCCCCAATAGCCTGCCATTGTAACGTTTAAATAAAAGTCACACATTTCTACTTTGAAAACATCATAATCACTCTTCACTTCAGAGTTTGCTTTGCTTCTCTGTACGGTTATACCTTAGGGATCTTTTTCCTCCTTTAAATTACTGATAAAAATGATCTTGCTTTATATGTTGTATATTTTGAAAGCATATTATTTTGTTAAATATATATTAGAAAAGATAAGAAAGGCAAGGAGGTAGAATGATTTTTATAAATCTGCATGGATTCATTTTAGATCTGTAGATAACGTGTTTTTTTTCAACTCTGTTTAGTTAAGGTGTACAGTATTTATTTAACCTTTCTAGTTAACATTTTAGAAAAAGTCTATGCTTTTGAAATGAGGGAAAGAGTCACTGACTTTGAAACCACCATTTTCCTTTTTAAAAAAATGTCATTTTTTGCTTTGGTTTTTGATCATCAAAGATAATTTTGTAGGTTAAACAGTCTGGATGCAGTGATCTTGAAAAGGGAGACTTTGTTTAAGTCCTATGTTCACCATGAATATTGAAACTGTTTCATGATATCGTATGGGTTTTTTTGGTTTGTGTTTGATACAAATGAGTTTATTGACTAAATATTAGCTTAATAAAGAATTATAAACCTCAGAGAAGAATAAGAGTTCAGCAAAGTTGCAAAATACAATCTCAATATAAAAAATCAATTGTATTTACACATACTAACAATGACCAATACATAAATGAATTTTAAAAATTGCGCTAATAAAACCATAAGAAACTCGAGAGAATAAACAGAGGGTTCCTGGAAGGGAGGTGGGTGGGGGGAGCTAAATGGGGTGATGGGTATTAACGAGTGCTCTTGTGATGAGCACTGTGTGTTGTCTGCAAGTGATGAATCATTAAATTCTACCCCTGAAACTAATAATACACTATATGTTAACTATCTCAAATTTAAATAAAATCTAAAAAAAAAAAAAATGCACTAATAGTACCAAAAAGAATAAAATACTTAAGGAATAAATGTAACCAAAAAAGTGCAAGACTTTCAAAGTGAAAACTATAAAATACAGTTGAAAGAAATTAAAGATCTAAATAAAATGGAAAGACAGCCCATGTTCATGGATTGGAAAAGGAAAACAATTTTTTCTGAGAGAGTGAGAGTGTGGGGGGAAGGTAAGAGGGAGAGAGAGAATCTTAACCAGGCTCCATTCCTAGCATGGAGCCTGACTATGGTCTCAATCTCATGACCCTGAGATCATGACCTGAGCCAAAATCAAGAGTCGGACCCTTAACCAACTGATCCACCCAGGTGCCCTGGAAAACTTAATATTAAGATAACAGTACTCTCCAATTAATCTACAGACTTAATCCAATAAAAATCCCAGATGGCTGTTTGCAGAAGTTGACAAGCTGATGTTATTATTCACATGGAAATTCAAGGAACCCCAAACAATTTAAATAATCTTAAAACCTAAAAAAATTAGAGACTTCACAAGCTACAATAATTAAGAAAGTACGGTACTGGCATAAGGACAGCACACACATCAGTGGAAGAGAATTCATAATCAAGAAATAAACTCCTACATTTATGGTCAATTGAATTTCAAAAAAAAATAAAATATAGTGGAAAAAGAATAATCTTTTCAACAAATGGTGCTGGGACAACTGGATATCCACATGCATAAAAATGAAGCTAGACACCTTATACCACACACAAAAATTAACTCAGAGTGAACCAGTTTTAAGTGAAAAAGCTAAAACTATAAAACTCTAAGGAAAAAAATCTTAGAAATAAATCTTCATGGAGCACCTGGGTGTTTCAGTCAGTTAAGCGCCTGCCTTCAGCTCAGGTCATGATCCTGGAGTCCCAGGATGGAGCCCCACATCAGGCTCCTTGCTCAGCGGGGAGTCTGCTTCTCCCTCTCCCTCTGCTCCTCCCCCACTCATGCTTGCTCGATCTCTCTCAATCGCTCACTCTCAAATAAATAAAATCTTTTTAAAAAGGCGGGGCACGCCTGGGTGGCTCAGTCAGTTAAGCGTCTGCCTTTGGCTCAGGCCATGGGATCGAGCCCCACATTGGCTCCGTGCTCGGGGGGCGGGAGGGAGTTCTCCTTCTCCCTCTGCCCCTCCACCTCCCACTACTTGTGCTCTCTCTCTCCCTAATAAATAAATAAAATCTTTAAGAAAATAAAAGAGGGGCGCCTGGGTGGCTCAGTTGTTAAGCATCTGCCTTCGGCTCGGGTCATGGTCTCAGGGTCCTGGGATCGAGCCCCACATCAGGCTCCCTGCTCCACGGGCAGCCTGCTTCTCCCTCTCCTACTCCCCCTGCTTGTGTTCCCTCTCTCGCTGTGTCTCTCTGTCAAATAAATAAAATCTTAAAAAAAAAAGAAAAAAAGAAAAGAAAAGAAAAAAAAAGAAATCATGATCTTGGGTTAGACAATAATTTCTTAGGACACCAAAAGTATAAGCAATGAAAGTAAAAACAGATTGGACTTCAAAATTTTAAAATACTTGTGCTTCAAATGACACCATCAAGAAAATGGAAAGATAGCCCACAGAATGGGAGAAAATATTTGCAAATCATATATCTGATACAGGAGTGGTATAAGAACTTATAAAAAACACTTTATAAAAGTAAAAAGATAAATAACCCAACTAAAGCATGGGCAAATAACTTAAATAGGTATTTCTTCAAAAAAAAACATAAAAATGGCCAATAAGCACTTGAAAAGACATTCAATATCATTAGTCATTAGGAAAATGTAAATCAAAACCAAAACAATGAGGTAACACTTTCTACCCATTAAGATGGCTAAAATCAAATGATAGGCAATGACAAGTGTTGACAAGGACGTGGAGAAATTAGAATCCTCATTCCTTTCTGATGAGACTATAAAATGATGCAACCTCTTTGGACCAAAGTTTGGCAGTTCCTTAAAATTTAATCACAGAATTACCATATGACCCAGCAATTCTATTGGTATGTTTATAGCCAAGAGAAATGAAAACTTAGGTCAACCCAAAAACTGGTACAGAGAGGATCATAGTATTACTCCTAACAACCAAACGTAGAAATAATCCAAATGTCTATCAATTGATGAATGGATTTTTTAAATGTAGTATATCCATGCAATGGAAAATTATTCAACCATAAAGAGGAATAAAGCAACAACGATGGGTGCACCTTGAAAACATTACGCTAAGTGAAAGAAGCCAGTATAAAAGACCAGATATTATTCCATTTATATGAAATGTCCAGAATAGGCAAATCCATACAGACAGAAAGTAGCTTTGTGGATGTCATGGAGTTTTTTTTTAGGGTGATGAAAATGTTCTGTAATTAGAAATATTTGCCCAACTCTGTGAATACACTAAAAACCAATGAACTGTATACTTTAAAAGGACAAATTTATTATCTCTGAATCACTCACACATTGCCAGTCACTGTAATATTGTACAGCCACTGTGAGAAACAGTTTATTATAAAACTAAACATCCAGGGGTACCCAGCTGGTTCAGTCCATAGGGCATGCAATTTTTGATCTCGGGTTGCAAGCTTGAGCCCCACATTGGGTGTAGAGATTACTTAAAAATGCAATCTTAAGGGACACCGGGGTGGCTCAGTTGGTTAAGCATCTGCCTTCGGCTCAGGTCATCATCTCAAGGTCCTGGGATGGAGTCCCACATTGGGCTCCTTGATCAGTGGGGAGCCTGCTTCTCCCTCCGCCTGCCGCTTCCCCTGCTTGTGCCTGCGTGCGCGCACTCTCTCTCTCTGACAAATAAAATCTTTAAAAAATATATAACCTTAATAAAATAAAACTAAACATCCAATTACCATATGACCCAGCAATTATATTCTTGGGCATTTATCTTAGAAAAAAGAAAACCTATGTTCAAACAAAAATCTGTACACAAGTGTTCATAGCAGTTTAGTCATAAGAGCCAACAGTGGAAACAGTCCAGATATCCTTCAACAAGTAAAATGTTGAGCCAAACTGTAGTACATTCATTCCATGGAATACTACTCAGCAATAAAAATGAACAAACCAACTTGGATTAATCTCCAGAGTATTATGTTGAGCGAAAAAAAAAAAAAAAGATCCCAAAAGATTATAAACCATACAATCCATCTCTGTAACATTTTTGAAATGACGCAATGTTTAAAATGCTAGGGGTTAGTGGTGGGAGTTACTGGAAGGGAGTGGGTATGATTGATTATTAAAGGGATCCCTGTGCTAATGGAACTGTTCAATATCTTTAGTGGTGGTGGATACATGACCCTATACATGTGTAAAAATGTACAGAACTAAATACACAAAGTCTAGAGAAATCTGTACAAGATAATTGGATTGTATTAATGGCAATATATCTGTGGTGATGCTGTACTACAGTTTTGTAAAATGTTACTACTGGAGCAAACTGGGTGAAGGATACAGGAGATCTCTATTATTCTTTACAACTGTATGTAATTCTATAGTTATCTCAATTTTAAAAAAGTAATTGCCTCTCAGGGACAGAATTAAGTACAGGAAAGAATAGGGCAGGGATTGCTGGTTTTCATGAGAAACTTTTTTGTACTATTTTATCTTATTTGTAAGCATATATTATTGATTAAAAAGAAAGAACACCTTCTCCCTTAAATGATGCATATATGTGAAGTACTTGACAATAAACATTAGCTCTCTTTCCCTTCCATTTTAAGGATAATGTAGACTAAGATGTCAATACTAAGTAGTCTAATTCTGAATAGAGCCACCAGTAAGTCATCCAATGAGATTATCAAGGACTAAAATTGGAACCTTAAGGTATTCCTACCAAGATAACTATGAGAGAATCCCTCACCATCACTGAACAACTTTAAAACTAAGCCCTCTTCCTAGTCCTTCTTCAGCAAGCTGAAAGAAGTAATTCCAGGGAAATCTAGAGGCAAAGTAATAGAGGATGTATGATAGGTTTGTCCTCATATAAAAATCCTTTCATTATCATGGTGTTTTATTATTATTAACTGCTTTCATTACCGCTAACACTGAGTGCTTATGTGTTCAGCATATCATTTCATGCATTCTCATCACTTAATCCTCATACTAATGCTGAAAGATATAGGTATTATTTCCATTTTGTAGACAAAAAAACTACAACTTAGAAATGTTAGGTCTTTGCCCTAGTCAGAGAGCTAGTAAGCAACGTCAATATTTTCCCCCATGCACATCTAATTACAGAAATAGGGATTCTAGCCACTGACTCTGCATTATCTCATCTTAACAAAAGTGCCTAACAATAACTATAATGTGCACCTTCCACACAAAGAAGGTACCACTGGCTGAGTTTCTGACTGAGTATTTGGGAATTCTCTGAGTATCTGGGAATTCACTGGGACATTTTTAAGTCTCAAGCCCATTCATTTTATCAGTCACTAGCTTGCTCCCAATCATGTCTCCCCTACCATTCTGCACTCTATGGCCAACAACTCCAGTATTGCCTTTCAAGCATTAAGACTCCTTCCCTTCTACCAATTCACTTTACCAATCACCAATCCACAGGGCTACTGTAGAAAGACCCCAAAATGAGAACTTCCTTCCTATTTTCTTATTACATATCCTTGGGCAATGCTGGTAAACAGTCTTAATCATTCCCTAGCTCTCTATTCACACACACATACACACAATCACATACATACACCAATTCCATACCCACACTTCCCTTTACTTCTCCATGTCACTGTCATAGCTCAAGTCATCACATCTTCCCCAAGGTTAAAATCTGAGTTCTCCTTCCCTATGGTCTCAGAGTAAAAATGTGCCTAGTCTTCAAAATTAAGCCCTTTCTGTAACAGAATCCAATCTTTATAGTAAAGGGTCCTTATTTTCTCCACTGGCTCCATCTTTCCTGCTTCAAAGAAGGAAAATGTTTCCTTTCTTGAGAAACACTTTTCACTTGAAATGTAGCCCTGTGTACTCTTCAATTCAAACAGACATATACACTGCATTTAATTAATACTTACCACCATACCCTTGTCATTATGCAAGAAGCACCAGAAATAAAGTAAGTTTTTTGATGAGAACCCAAAAGATTAAGGAAGGAGGGTGTCACCAGGAAGATATAATTTCCCTTTTCTCCCTTTTAGGATCTTGCCAAGATAGTTTTTCCTTCGGTGGGAAAAGAGTGGAGAGAACAGGGAGAGCTACAATTCAGTCTGAGGAGGTAAAAGGAACCGTGAGTAAAGGGGAAGACCAGGAAATCTCAAAAGGTAAGCAACTGGGAGAGAAAGGGAGTATTTGTGGTCATTCCTGGCTTTTAGCAAGGAAAGGGAACACAAAGCATAAAGGAAAAAAGAACTTGAAGCGACAGTGAGGGGCCTAAGTCAGGAGGGAAGAAAGAACTAAAATACTCCTAGCCTTTGAGCAACTGCCTTCCACAATCTATCCCCTGGGCTGAAGTTTCACATATCTGTACATCCTAACTCAGGTAAGAAGCAACTAATTCTCCTCAACCTTTCTGTTTTTCAGAGGTTCAACTTCTGGATCACCATTGATTCTCCCCTCTTCATCTTTCAATTTCAGTGCCTATCTCCTCTTCCATTTATAATTTATCAACTCAGTCCTCTCCCAACACCATTCCCAATTCTACTGCTTTAGTCCATGACCATATCAACTGTCATCTTAAGAGTCCAGAAAGATTTCTGTGGCTTGTCCAAAATCACAAAATTAGTTATTTGCAGAGCTGAGGCTGGTACCCAAGTCTTCTAAGTTATTTCCCTATGTTTCTTCAGAGCTAGAATACTTGCAAATCTGGCTCCTGGGTGGCTCAGTCATTAAGCGTCTGCCTTCGGTTCAGGTCATGATCCCAGGGTCCTGGGATCGAGCCCCACATCGGGCTCCCTGCTCTGCGGGAAGCCTGCTTCTCCCTCTCCCACTCCCCCTGCTTGTGTTCCCTCTCTCGCTGTGTCTCTCTCTGTCAAATAAGTAAAATCTTAAAAAAAATAAAAAAAAGAATACTTGCAAATCTTCTGAACTAGTACCCCTTCCATTCATTCATCAGATATTTATTAGGTACTTAATATGCACAAGGGGTTATGGCAGGTGCTCTGGGGGACATGGCGTGAAGACATAATCTTAAAATGTCTACGTTATTAGGATAAGTACAAGTAAACCTAATACAAGACATGAAGCTATAAGAATGATATGTACAAAGTTTCACAGGAATACAGAATAAAGTCCATTTACAACTGGGATGATCAGAAAGAAGGTGGGATTTGAGGTGGACCTTGACAGATGATCAAGGTTCCAATAAGCAGAAATGGAAGAAATGGCATTACTCCAAACCAAGAACATGAGTAAATACCAAGAAGCAAGAAAGTACCGTGAAAACAGTCATTTACTTTACCTAAAGGATAAATAATGAACAAAGTTAAGGAATAAGGTATGGCCACTTTGTAGAAGCTGTGAATAACAGGATGAGAGCCTGAACAAAAGCAAGGTCTGGAAGTGACTACCTGCGTACAAATCCTGGCTTCTTCACTTCATTGCTTTGTGACCTTGGGCAAAGTACTTAACCTCTCTGCTATACCTCAGTTTTCTTGTCCATAAAATGAGACTAACAGAACCTGTTTAATAGGACTGTTGAATTAAATAAGTTAATACATATCACGTATTAAGTCCAAAATAAATGATTATGTAGTCAATAAGAAGTAAAATGATGCTTAAGCAGAGGAATAACAATATAATTAAAGTGATTTCTCTAAGGGAAAGTCATCTCAGAAGATGGAACAGGAACATGCTTCATGGCTGGTACCACAAAACCACTCCAAGCAGGGAGTACTTTGGACCTGACCTAGGGTGGCAGAAAAGGGGGGGAAAAAAACCTGAGGATCTGTACTGTGGGAATCTGGCCAAGCTCCCAGAGTATATGTGGAGCAAACTAGTTTTGGTCCAACAAACACTAAAATTACTTGGCCCCTAGACTCCTACTATAAAATAAGAATAATAGTCAGAATTTGCTAAGAAAAAAATTTTCATAAGGACTAAATACTTTGACATAAGGACACTGAACCTGACAGCAATGAGAAAAATGCATAGTGCTAACTACTGGTGACCCAGACATGGATAAAACAGATATGTGTTTCTCCTCGTGGAATTTGGAGCATGTTCCCAGTGGAGTTCAGATGGTATTCTTTGACAAGACAGTGAACTCTTCATGATTCTAACAGAGTCTTTACCCCTTTGCTTCAAACCTCTTGTATTTTAGAGATACATTTTATTATAACATCTTTATGATAACTAGAAATAATTTTAAATAGGAAGTATGTGATTGAAAATTGTGCCTTGTTATCTGTTCTTACCATATTATAATTTAACCAAGAAAGTTGAGAAGAGTGAAAGCATATGTATTAAAGTAAGGGAAATGTACAATTCACCTTGTAACCATTGATAACACCTTATATAATTTTCCCAGACTGGTTTATCATGTAACAATAAAGAAAACTTTTCTAGGGGAAAAAAAAAAAAAAACCCTGGGGAAAAACTATTGGGGTAGCTAGCCTCCAAGATGGCTCCCTATCATTCCTACCTTTTAGCATTCACATCCTCTCTAGTCCCCTCTCACACTGTACCAGGTTGATCTGTGATGAAGAGAACAGGATGGAAGAGATGGTATGTCACTTCTGACACTTATAAAAGACACCAGGGCCTCTTTCTTAGCCCATCCCTCTCTCTTTCTCTTCAGAAAGCCAGTTGCCATGTTGTGAGAACTGCCCTATGGAAGTGGCAAGGAACTGACCCTTGCCAACAAACAGATGGGTGAATTTAGAAGTGGATCCTACAGCCTCAGTGACCCTTTGACTGCCACTTGTAGGAGACCCTGAGCTGGAACCAGCCTGTTGACCCATTCCCAGATTTCTGACCTTCAGAAACTATATGAAAAAATAAGCATTTGTTTTAAGCTGCTTCAGTTTTGAGATAATTCGTTAAACAGCAATAGATCACTAATACAATTATTGAAAAGAAAAACTGATAAGTTCCTGAGAGTCTCAAGTCAAAAACTAAGATTTCTAAGTTAGGATGTAATGTGAATGCCTGACACTAAATTTTTCGTTGCCAAGGCATCCATTTTAGAAGACATCATCTTGAATAAACATAGCACCAGTTACATGACAATTACTAGCAAATTGGCATGATAAGGAATTAAGCCGTCCCTCCCTCCTCAAGAAGGTCCCGCTTTCAAAACACCTTTCAAAACACCCTCAATAACCTACAGTTAAACCTACATAACTGACCATTTGAGTGACCCTGCTTCTTCCTTCTGGTGCCCTAATTCCCACTCTTAGGCTTTAAATTAGCCAATAAAGTTGGTTAAGCAACTGCCTTCGGCTCAAGTCATGATCCTGGAGTCCTGGGATCGAGTCCCGCATCAGGCTCCCTGCTCGGGAGGGAGTCTGCTTCTCCCTCTGACCCTCCCCCCTCTCATGTACTCGCTCTCTCTCATTCTCTCTCTCAAATAAAAATAAATAAAATCTTTAAAAAAAAATAAATAAATAAATAAATAAATTAGCCAATAAAGAATTAACCTCCAAAACCCTAGATATCCCACCCTCAGACCCTAATAAAAGCAGACCCCAAGTTCTCTTGCTCTCCTTCTCCCCCAGCCTCCCTCAACCTCGCAGTGTGGCCCTTGGGTGTGCAATATAACCTCCAGGACCTGTGAGTAATAAATCTCATTCCTCAAAGTTCCCTGATGGATTTTGCTGAAGTGCATCCTGCAATCATAATAACCACAAGGTCTGCTCAGCCACAACAGTGGCTCTGGTTGGGAGAAATGGCTTGCTACAAGTAATGTGGGGGCCCAGGCAAGTGCCTCAGGCATTCCTAGCCAAGCATCACTATGAATAGGATGAGACCAACACAACGCAAAAGAAACTATTAGGGCTTAGTGGACTAAGGATATGAAATTGATGACTTCATGATACACTGAGTTTAAACTGAGCTCAAGGAAAAGTCAGCTATATAGAGTGACAGCTAACATCAATCTATGAGATTGCAGAGAACAAATTTATAAAAAAAAAAAAAAAGCACAAGGTCAAAAATTAGAACATGGCAGGAAAAGAGTAAAGAGAAGTAAATAAGGGGTGCCTGGGTGGCGGCTCAGTCAGTTAAGCATCCAACTCTTGATTTTGGCTCAGGTCATTATCTCAGGGTTGTGAGACTGAGCCCAGAGTCCAGCTCTGCACTCAGTGGGGAGTCTGCTTGAGATTCCTCCCTCACCTCCTGCCCCTTCCCCCACCTCATGCACTCACACTCTCCTCTCTATATAAAAATAAATCTTTAAAGAGAAGTAAATGAGCAGATGCAAGACAGGAAGAGAATCAGGATAGCAAGTCAGGCACACTTGCCCCCCTCCTCAAAAAAAAAGAATTAAATAAAAGTAAGTGATGTGTCAAATGCTACAGTGACCATGAGTTAACAATTTCATGTAATTCCTTGATTTTTTTTTCACATTTGAATATTTCTGGAATCAGAATGTGTCTTACAATCAATAGGTATGTTTGACATAGGTTTCTTTTACTCCCTATAATCAGTTACAAAATTCACAGTGTCTGACAACTGATGATATTCCAGAAGCAAAGAAACATAATAAGCAAGTTAAACCTGTATATGTGGACTATTTTTTCAAGAAGGTTTTTTTATTTTTGTTTTGTTTTGTTTTTTGTAAAAGGAAAAGGAGTCAAAAAGGATGCACTCAGAGACATCTGGGTGGCTTAGTCAGGTAAGCCCAACTCTTGATTTCACTCAGGTCATGAGATCAAGCTCCCCTCCCCGCCCCCTCCCCGCCCCCCGCCGTGGGCTCTGCGCTGAGCATGGAGCCCCCCTTCAGATTCTCTCTCTACCTTTCCCTCTGCTCCTCCCCCCTGCTGGAGCGCTCTCTCTTGGGGGAAAAAAAGAAAGCACTGTTTGCTTTTTAAAATTTTGTTTTAATATGATGAGACAAGCATATTTGTAAGCAAGGAACTTAGAAACAGCTTAAAGAGGTAATGGACACGTGAGTTGGCCAAGACAAACACAACTCACGGAAGAAAAAGATGTACTCACAAATACAGGTACAATCATCTAAATATCATTAATGCAGTACTTCCTTTACACGTACTCCGTGTCCAGACACTGTGGTTTAAGTTGGTATACACAGTTTGGCAGCGGTTAGCTTTAGACTCCTCTCCCACTGACGCAGGAATAGAAGATTCAGAAACAGTTTAGAATAGAAAGGAAAAGTGTGGCAACAGAGATCTCTGGGGAAAAAATGGTACATCCATTCCAATATCCACCGCTGTCTTCGTGTGTACCGGACAGTCAAAAAGAGACAATGCCAAACACTAGAGAGCGTAAATATATCTCACATGCTAGTTCCAGATTCAACTCCTGTTGCTCACTTCCATCACCTCTCCGGCTGCGACCTCTCGCCTTTCCCAGAGAAGTGGCTCTCCCCTCCGCACCTCCAGTGGTTTTTCTCCCGGCCCTCCCATCCCACCCGGAAGGCGCGACCCCGACGGCCCGCGGAGGCCTCAATACGCACACCTGTGCAAGAGACCGACCTCAGAAGAGGCAAACCGCGACGTGGGTTCTATCCATGCTCACCCACGGAAGCTGCCGCAGCCTAGCCTAAGATCACCGTCTACACAGCGCCCACCTCTCACCCCTACCAGCCTGAGGCCAGCCACGCGCTCCTTGAGCTCCGTTTGCCCGGCCCATGGGGAATAGAGGGGAGTGGGGACACACTGGCGCGCGGAGGGGGAAGGAGGAGGGCGCTCCAGAGCGACCAGCAGAGACAGCGCAGAGACCGCACGCTTGGCCTGACGCGGGTTCCCAACCCAGAACTTACTTACCTTCCGGCCACTAGAGCTACCGCTGCTGGACATCTCCAGGTACACCGCCTCCGCCCACGCGCTCAGGCTCCCCAAAGGCGCGCTCCTTGCTCAAGGCGCCGGAAGGCTGCGCGCCTCCGAACGCTCAGGGCGCGCCATATCGCGCGCTGCAATTGGCGGGCGCTCGGGCAGGGGGCGGGGCTTCTCCGGGCGCCCTGCCCTCTCGGCTCTTTGCGCCACGCGTGCGTTGCGATTGGAGGACGCTCGGGTGGGGGGCGGGGCTTCTCAACCACTCGACTGCACAGACTTAATATGGCTGGGTTGTGACTGGAGTCGTCAGTGTTCACCACCTCTGTGAGTACGCTGCTCATGGCACTTATCGCTGAGGCTTGGGATTCTGTGGAGGGAGCTCTGGGAGGGCTGCATTGCTGCCCACGGAGTTCCTGGTTGGGGAGCTGCTGGGCGGGTTCTTGGCGGGGGGGTCAGACTCCAAGTGTTTTTCAAATAAAGTTCTTAGGTGGTCTGTTTTGTCAAGCAACAACTGACCTTAAATAAAAACTCGAGGGGCCCCTGGGTGGGTCTAGAGTTATCACTAGGACCAGTGGCCAGCTGACACCCAGAACTAATAATGAGCAGAACCAAAGGAAGTCTCTGGGGGCCCAAGACCTATTAAATCCCTTTAAAAAGGGGAGGATTTTGGCAGCAAACTGTCAGATTTTTCAGACCTGACCCCTCTATGTCTGACCACTTCATTTTTTTTTTTTAAGATTTTATTTATTTGATACACAGAGAGAGAACACAAGCAGGGAGAGCGGCAGGGAGAGGGAGAAGCGGGCTCCCTCAGCAGGGAGCCCGATGTAGGACTCGATCCCAGGACACTGGAATCATGACCTGAGCCGAAGGCAGACGCTTAGCCACCCAGGCGTCTGACCACTTCAAAAAGGCAACTGCCGCCCAAGGCTCAGCGGGATTGATCTCCACACAGAACCGAGATCCTTCACTGCTTGAACATAATAAGCAGTAAGTGCTGAGAGCTGACCAGACTAGACAGAGGCCCTATCTCAACTGCAGTGCCCACAGACTTAGCGTTTGGTTCGTTAACTTCCTACACCTTTCCATTATCTTGTTTGTTGTGTGGTTTGTCTTATGCCCTGCTCTGTGTGCTGTGTAAGAAGCCAAGTATAATCAATCACATGGTGAAATATCATTGAGTTTGGAATCCTGAACCTGCTTTATAATTGTGATTTAACTTTGCTTTATGATTGAATAAAGCTTGACATTGTGAAAAGACACAGCTCGTGTGTGTGCCTTCGTAGCATGCTCATGACAATGGCTGTCAGTTAAGCCTCCAACTGTTGATCTCAGCTCAGGTCTTGATCTCAGGGTGGTGAGTTCAAGCCCAAGGCTCCCAGTGTGGAGCCTACTTAAAACAAAAAACAAACAAAAAAACTTTGAAGTAGGCTACAAATTCGATAAGCAATACTTAAGGAATGGTTCTCAAACTGCTCAAACCAAAAGAAAGGAGTGTTCTTTCCCCATCTCTTGAAGTGGGGGTAGGTTAGGTATCCAGAGCAGAAATTCTCAAATTTAGGACAATTAAAATCCCCAAGAGGATTTGCAATAACAGGGATGACTAATTTCGGATTCTGTAGGTCTAAGGTGGTGCCAGAGAACTTGTATTTCTGACAAGTTCCCAAAAGTTATTTGATGGGGAGAACAAATGTAAAAGACATAGAAAAAAAAAATTAAACTGCTTTCCAACGTACAGCCATTGACAAGTACTTGAGACAGGCAGGAGTATAGCTGCGTCGACGTTAATACTTTGCTAGATAGAGGCAAAAGGCAAACTTAGCTTAACATTAGCCTGACCTTCAGGATCCTAAGGCCATACCACCCTGGACGCGCCTGATCTCGTCTGATCTCGGAAGCTAAGCAGGGTCGGGCCTGGTTAGTACTTGGATGGGAGTCTCCTTTAACCTAAAAATTCCTTGGGAAACTTCCTTTATCTCGGTCCACCCCCCAAGATATATGTTAGCAATCATCCTCCAAGCATATCGCCCACGATACACATCTAAAGGGTCTCATGACAAAGGTTTTACTGGATAGTAAATGTAGTAAATGACCTTTTCCTAACAACAGCTAGCCTCTCTAGGTCCTGGAAACCTTGCTTCCAAATTCCTGAGAGACTTACACTATCCCTAACTCACTCCCAACTTGAAAGTATATAATCAGCCATACCTCACAACCCCAGCACAGCTCTTTCTGCCCACACGTCCTGTTCCTATGCTTTAATAAAACCATCTTTTTGCACCAAAGACATATCAAGAATTCTTTCTTGGCTGTTTGCTCCCAAACCCCAACATTTTCACATCAATATTGTTAATGCTGGTCCTGTAACTCACTTTGGGAAGTAGAGGCAACCACCATTTCTTAGATCCCACAAGTGTCTCAGCACTTTGAGAAGTAAATATAAAACAAAACACAAGGGGAAGAGGAGCTGGGACTGAGTGGAAACTGAATTAGATCATGAAGCCTAACTAGGTAGGAATATTCTGTAATAAAAGCGTCTGTTGTAGAAAAAACTAAAATGATGATTTAAGCAAGTTGAGAAAGTGTCAGCCTGGGGAAGAGAAAAGAATTCTTTATTGTACCCTCAAAAGTATAGTGGAAGTGGAGTTTGGTCTTCTGCTTCAATTTATCCATCTTCCCTATACATCTGCCATTGTTGCCTCAATTAGGCCTTATAACACAGTTTGACCATCTTATTCCATCTCTGCTTTGGCTCTCAATTTTATATCTACAATCAGACCTCTCCATGCTGCTCAGCTATAGCCCCTTAACACTACCTGCTTGTCATTGCCACCTGAATGTCTGAGAAACTCTTCAACCTAAATTTTTCTCCTCCCCAAAAATGATAATTCTCCATCTCAGTAGTGGCACTGACATCCACCCAGTAGCTCATGCTGAAACCTGGGATTTTCGTGAACATTTTTGTCTCTCTTATCAAAATCCGGCCTGTCCCACCTCCCATTTGTAAATTTCTCAGCTATCCACTCATTCTCCACTGCCACTACCATATTCCAGGCCACTAATTTCTTTTGCCCAAACTACTCAGTAGCTTCTAACCAGTATCCACTAATACAGTCTTGCCCCCATCTACCATATACATAGAATCCATTCTCCATATACACATTCCAGTGATGTCTATGCTGTCCATATTAGTCTTCCTTTCAGTTGCCAAATGTACCCTGGGGCCTCCGGGTCTATGGATCTGCTACTCCATTTGCCTGAAAGGCTCTGGCCTTCTTCTGCCATGTACCTTCATACACAGCTATTGAAAATTGTTGACCCTGGGAGATAGGTACATAGAGGTTTAATATATTACTACTTCTACTTTTCAAACATTTGAAAATAATTTTTAAAATTTTAAGTTGGGGGTGCCTGGGTGGCTCAGTAGTTGAGCATCTGCCTTCAGCTCAGGTCATGATCCCAGGGTCCTGGAATCGAGCCCCGCGTCATGCTCCCTGCTCGGCGGGAAGCCTGCTTCTCCCTCTCCCACTCCCCCTGCTTGTGTTCCTGCTATCGCTATCTCTCTCTCTGTCAATAAGTGAAATCTTTAAAAAAAAAATTTTAAGTTGAGATTTTTAAAAACTAAAAACAGAAAACAAACAAAAACAAAAACAAAAAGAAACAAACAAAAAACCCAGAACTCGATCTTAGTTTCTCTGAACTCTCAAAGCTGAGCCTCCCTGTTCATTTTTATGGACCCTATGCTTCTTTGAAGGTGTTATAATAATCATAATCTAAAAATTGTAATTATCATCTGGTTCCACCTCCACCAAAAGGTAGTACCATTTCTGTCTTCTTGACCTTTATATCCCCAGCACTTAGCACAATGTCTTCCATATACAAAGCACTCAGATATTTGCTTGAATGAATGAATAAACTAATAATTATTAAATAATTATTTCTAATAATTTGTTTGAGGTCTCACAGCTACAAAGTGTTTAGGATTAGAACTCATGTGTGACACCAAGGTCCATGTTTTCTCCATTCTACCATTCATAAAATAGTATAATTATGAGGAATTTTCAGTTGAACAGAGAGGCTTAGCAAAAGTCAATTATCCATAAGAAAGATAAGCCTGTGCTGGAATGCATTTTTGAATATTTGTCTTGTCAACAAATATTTGATGCCAAAACATAAAAACAAGTGCAAAAACTTTTCTTTTAACTCTTTTCTCATCAAACTTTTTGGCCTAGTTCTTGTTTTGCAGATATCTAGGGTTTTTTGTGTGTGGTTTTCACTCTGCTTACAAGGATCCTAAGGATTCCATAAAAGGGCCATTGGAGTCTGTGATGGGGGCAACAATCACAACAGATCTCTACTATACCACCAGGGCAGCTCTTCTTCCCTCTGTTTTAAAAATAGGGTGAGACTTCATATAAAGAAAAATATACATAAGGGAGAAATGTTTGAAATCTACTAGTCTATATCCTTTTCTAGCCTCGTAGTTAAGAATGCAGTGGACTACAACTGAAGCCAAGATTTGAATGTGAAAAAATGAAACTGTAAAGGTATCAGAATAAATAATAATCAAAATTCATTTACAATCTTGGGGGGGGTGTTTCTAACTATGACTCAAAATTCACTACTCATGATAGAGAAGATTGATATACTCCTCATGATACAAAAGATTGATATACTCCTCATGATACAAAAGGTTGATAAATTCAACTGTGTAAATGCCTTAATTTATGCATGGCAAAAACTACAACAAATAAAGTAAAAGACAAATGACACAGTAGGAAGAATACTTGACACTCCTCTCATGTAAAAAAAATACTCCCCTAAAGTATAAATTACTCTTGAAATCAGGAAAAGAATGACCAACAACCCAATAGAACATGGGCAAAGACATGAAGCGTTCAAAGAAAAAGGGACACAAATACCCTTTATATATATGAAAAATGTGGCACCTCGTGAGAAATACAAATTAAAACTGCACACTGAAAATATTGGTTAAAATCTAAATATTTGATAAAACACATTAGGGTAAAGGCATTCTCATAAACTGCTAATGGAAGTACAAAATCATAACACCCCTATCAAGGGGAATTTGGCAATATTTTTCAAAATTACAAGTGCATTTATGCTTTAAACTAGTAATCTCCTTCTAGGAATTATTTCTACAGATATACATGCACACATATGAAATGATATGTATATAAGGATATTTATTGCAGTATTATTTGCAACAGTAAAAGACTAGAAATAACCAAAGTACTCATTTACATAAAGGAGACTATCAAATAACCCATGGTACACCTTCACAATGATCCCTAGGATATATTTTAAAAAGCAAAGGGCGGAATAGAGTTCATAGCATGTTGCCTTTCTAAGGGTATGAAATCAGGGAAAGACTTATTATTTGTATTTGCTTGTGTCTGCATGAAGATACACATATAGAAGAAAAAAACCTTATTTTATTTTTTTTCATCTAACATCTTCTTATCTTTTTAAAAAAATATTTTTACTGGGGCGCCTGGGTGGCTCAGTCGTTGAGCGTCTGCCTTCGGCTCAGGTCAGGATCCCAGGGATCTCTGCTCATCAGGAAGCCTGCTTCTCCCTCTCCCACTCCCCCTGCTTGTGTTCCCTCTCTCACTGTCCCTCTCTCTGTGTCAAAATAAATAAAATCTTTTAAAAAAAATATTTTTATTTAAATTCAATTAACCAACATATAGTACATCATTAGTTTTTTTTTTTAATTTTATTATGTTATGTTAGTCACCATACAATACATCATTAGTTTTTGATGTAGTGATCCACGATCCATTGTTTTCATATAACACCCAGTGCTCCATGCAGTACGTGCCCTCCTTAATACCCATCACTGGGCTAACCCAACCCCCCTCCCCCTTCCCCTCTAAAACCCTGTTTGTTTCTCAGGTCCATAGTCTCTCATGGTTCATCTCTCCCTCCAATTCCCCCCCCCCATTTTTCCCTTCCTTCTCCTAATGTCCTCCATGTTATTCCTTATGTTCCACAAATAAGTGAAACCATATGATAATCGACTTTCTCTGCTTGAATTATTTCACTTAGCATAATCTCCTCCAGTCCCATCCATGTTGATGTAAAAGTTGGGTATTCATCTTTTCTGATGGCTGAGTAATATTCCATTGTACATATGGACCACATCTTCTTTATCCATTCATCTGTTAAAGGGCATCTCGGCTCTTTCCACAGTTTGGCTATTGTGGACATTGCTGCTATGAACATTGGGGTGCATATGGCCCTTCTTTTCACTACATCTGTGTCTTTGGGGTAAATACCCAGGAGTGCAATTGCTGGGTCATAGGGTAGCTCTATTTTTAAATTTTTGAGGAACCTCCACACTGTTTTCCAAAGTGGCTGTACCAACTTGCATTCCCAGCAACAGTGTAAGTGGGTTCCCCTTTCTCCACAACCTCTCCAACATTTGTTGTTTCTCTCCCTGTCCATTTTTGCCATTCTAACTGGTGTAAGGTGGTATCTCAGTGTGGTTTTGATTTGGATTTCCCTGATGGCTAATGATGATGAACATTTTTTCATGTGTCTGTTAGCCATTTGTATGTCTTCTTCAGAGAAGTGTCTTTTCATATCTTCTGCCCACTTTTTGACTTGTTTATTTGTTTTTTGGGTGTTGAGTTTGAGAAGTTCTTTATAGATTTTGGGCAAATATCTTCTCCCATTCTGTGGGTTGCCTCTTTGTTTTGTTGACTGTTTCCTTTGCTGTGCAGAAGCTTTTTATCTTGATGAAGTCCCAAAAGTTCATTTTTGCTTTTGTTTCACTAGCTTTTGGAGATGTATCTTGAAAGAAGTTGCTGTGGCCAATGTCAAAGAGGTTACTGCCTATGTTCTTCTCTAGGATTTTGATGGATTCCTGTCTCACATTGAGGTCTTTCATCCACTTTGAGTTTATCTTTGTGAATGGTGTTAGAGAATGGTCGAGTTTCATTCTTCTGCATGTGGCTGTCCAATTTTCCCAGCACCATTTATTGAAGAGGCTGTCTTTTTTCCATTGGATATTCTTTCCTGCTTTGTCAAAGATTAGTTGACTGTAGAGTTGAGGGTCGATTTCTGGGTTCTCTATTCTGTTCCACTGATCTTTGTGTCTGTTTTTGTGCCAGTACTATGCTGTCTTGATGATCATAGTTTTGTAATAGAGCTTGAAGTCCAGAATCGTGATGCCACCAGCTTTGGTTTTCTTTTTCAACATTGCTTTGGCTATTTGGGGTCTTTTGTGGTTCCATACAAATTTTGGGATTATTTGTTCCAGCTCTGTGAAAAAAGTTGATGGTATTATGAAAGGGATTGCATTGAATGTATAGATTGCTCTAGGTAGCATAGACATTTTAACATTATTTGTTCTTCCAATCCATGAGCGTGGAATGTTTTTCCATTTCTTTGTGTCCTCCTCAATTACTTTCATGAGTGTTCTATAGTTTTCTGAGTACACATCCTTTGCTTCTTTGGTTAGATTTATTCCTAGGTATCTTATGGTTTTGGGGGCGATTCTAAATGGGATCAATTCCTTAATTTCTCTTTCTTCTGTCTCATTGTTAGTGTATAGAAATGCAACTGATTTCTGTGCACTGATTTTATATCCTGCCATGTTGCTGAATTCCTATAATAACTGTAACAGTTTGGGGGTGGACTTTTTGGGTTTTCCACATAAAGTATCATGTCATCTGCAAAGAGTGAGAGTTTAACTTCTTCTTTGCTGATTCAGATGCCTTTTATTTCTTTTTGTTGTCTGATTGCAGAGGCTAGGACTTCTAGTACTATGTTGGACAACACTGGTGAGAGTGGACATCCCTGCTGTGTTTCTGATCTTAAAGGAAATGCTCTCAGTTTTTCCCCATTGAGAATGGTATTCACTGTGGGCTTTTCCTAATGGCTTTTATGATATTGAGGTATGTTCCCTCTATCCCTACATTCTGAAGAGTTTTAATCAAGAAAGGATGCTATATTTGTCAAATGCTTTTTTCTGCATCTATTGAGAGGATCATTATGGTTCTTGTCCTTTCTTTTATTGATGTAGTGAGGATGTTGAACCACCCTTGCAACCCAGAAATAAATCCCACTTGGTCATGATGAATAATCCTTTTAATGTCCTGTTGGATCCTATTAGCTAGTATCTTGGTGAGAATTTTTGCATCCACGTTCATCAGGGATATTGGTCTGTAATTCTCCTTTTTGGTGGTAATTCTCATCTTTGTCTGGTTTGGGGATCAAGGTAATACTGGCCTCATAGAAAGAGTTTGGAAGTTTTCCTTCCATTTCTATTTTTTGAAACAGCTTCAGAAGAATAGGTATTAATTCTATTTTAAGTGTTTGGAAGAATCCCCTGGGAAGCCATCCGGCCCTGGGCTCTTGTTTGTTGGGAGATTTTTCATTACTGCTTCAATTTCCTTGCTGGGTATGGGTCTGTTCAGGTTTTCTATTTCTTCCTGTTTCACTTTTGTAGTTTATACGTCTCTAGGAGTGCATCCATTTCTTCCAGATTGCCTAATTCGTTGGCATGTAGTTGCTCATAATATGTTCTTATAATTATTTGTATTTCTTTGGTGTTAGTTGAGATCTCTCCTCTTTCATTCATGATTTTATGTATGTGGGTTCTTTCTCTTTTCTTTTGGATAAGTCTGGCCAGGGGTTTATCAATCTTATTAATTCTTTCAAAGAACCAGCTCCTAGTTTCGTTGATCTGTTCTACTGTTCTTTTGGTTTCTATTTCATTGACTTCTGCTCTAATCTTAATTATTTCTCTTTTCCTGCTGGATTTAGGCTTTATTTGCTGTTCTTTCTCCAGCTCCTTTAGGTGTAAGGTTTGGTTGTGTATTTGAGACCTTTCTTGTTTCTTGAGAAAGGCTTGTATAGCTATATACTTCACTCTAGGACCACCTTTGCTGCATCCCAAAGGTTTTGAACAGTTGTGTTTTCGTTTTCATTTGTTTTCATGAATTTTTTAATTTCTTTAATTTCCTGGTTGACCTATTCATTCTTTAGTAGAATGCTCTTTAGCCTCTGTATATTTGAGTTCTTTCTAAATTTCCTCTTGTGATTGAGTTCCAGTTTCAAAACATTGTGGTCTGAAAATATGTAGGGAATAACCCTAATCTTTTGGTACTGGTTGAGATCTGATTTGTGACCCAGTATGTTCCATGTGCCCTTGAGAAGAATATGTATTCTGTTGCCTTAGAATAGAATGTCCTGAATATATCTGTGAAGTCCATCTGGTCCAGTGTATCATTCAAAGCCCTTGTTTCCTTGTTGATCTTCTGCTTAAAAGATCTGTCCATTGTAGTGAGTAGGGTGTTAAAATCCCCTAGTATTATTGTATTATTATTGAGGTGTTTCTTTTTGATTTTGTTATTAATAGGCTTATATAATTGGCTGCTCCCTTGTTAGGGGCATAAATATTTACAATTTTTAGATCTGCTTGTTGGTTAGACCCTTTATTATGATATAGTGTCCTTCCTCATTTCTTATTACAGTCTTTGTTTGAAAATATAATTTGTCTGATAAAGGATCGCAACCCAGCTTTCTTTTGATGTCCATTAGCATATAAATGGTTTTCCATCCCCTCTCTTTAAATCTGGAGGTGTCTTTGGGTCTAAAATGAGTCTCTTGCTGACAGCATATTGATATATCTTGTTTTTTTATGAAATCTGATACCTTGTGTCTTTTGATTGGGGCATTTATCCCATTTACATTCAGAGTAACTATTAAAGTATATGAATTTAGTGCCTTGTATTACCTGTAAAGTGACAGTTACTTTATATTGTCTCTGTTCCTTTCTAGTCTATGCTACTTTAGGATCCCTTAGAGGATCCCTTTTAATATTTCTTGTAGGGTTGGTTTGGTGATCACAAATTCTTTAAGTTTGTTTGTCCTGGAAGCTTTTTATCTTTCTTTCTATTTTGAGTGACATCCTAGCTGGATAAAGTATTCTTGACTGCATATTTTCCTCATTTTGCACGCTGACTATATCATGCCTGTCCTTTCTGGCTTGCCTTGTGTCTGTGGATCGGTCTGATGCCAATCTAATGTTTCTACCCTTGTAGGTTACCGACCTCTTGTCCTGAGCTGCTTTCAGGGTTTTCTCTTTGTCTCTGAGATTTGTAAGTGTACTGTTATATGTTGGGGTGTTGACCTATTTTTATTGATATTGAGGGGGGTTCTCTGTGCCTCCTGGATTTTGATGCCGTTTTCTTCCCCAAATTAGGGAAGTTCTCTGCTATAATTTGCTCCAATACACCTTCTACCCCTCTCTCTTTTTCCTCTTCTTCTGGGATCCCAATTATTCTAATATTGTTTCACTTGATGGTATCACTTATCTCTCGAATTCTCCCCTCGTGGTCCAGTGGTTGTTTATCTCTCTTTTTCTCAGCTTCTTTATTCTCCATCATTTGGTCTTCTCTATCACTAATTCTCTCTTCTGCCTAATTTATCCTATCAGTTAGAGCCTCCATTTTTTTTTATTGCATCTCACTAATAGCCTTTTTGATTTCAACCTCATTGGATTTTTTTTTTTTTTTAAGATTTTATTTATTTATTTGACAGAGAGAGACACAGCGAGAGAGGGAACACAAGCAGGGGGAGTGGAAGAGGGAGAAGCAGGCTTCCCACTGAGCAGGGAGCCCGATGCGGGGCTCGATCCCAGGACCCTGGGATCATGACCTGAGCCGAAGGCAGACGCTTAACGACTGAGCCACCCAGGCGCCCCTCAACCTCATTGGATTTTAGTTATTTTATTTCTCCAGAGAGGGATTCTCTAGTGTCTTCTATGCTTTTTTCAAGCCCAGCTAGTATCTTTATAATCGTTATTCTGAACTCTAGTTCCGACATCTTACTTATGCCCATACTGATTAGGTCCCTGGCAGTCAGTACTCTTTTTTGAGGTGAGTTTTTCTGACTTGTCATTCTATCCAGAGAAGAATAGATGAAGGAAAGAACAAAATACTAAAATGGCAACTATGACCACAGGGAAATCTACACTAAACAAATCAGACAAGACCTGAAACTGCAGAAAAGAAAAAGAGAGAGAGAGAATATAATCAGACAAGTGAGCAGAATAGAGTAATACACTGGATTCTGTGTGTATTTTGGTCTGTTTTTTTGGAAAACTAGATCGAAAATTGTAAAGAAAGGAAAACATTTATGTATAAAAATAAAGTTAAATACAATGAAAGGATAGAATGTAAGTGTAAAAATGGACATTAAAAGACAAGAAATAACAAAAGAGAAAGAAAACCAACAACAACAAAAAAGGAAGGGATATAAACAGACAGGTGAACAGAATAGAGCAATACACTATCTCCTGAGTGTATTTTGGTCTTTTTGTTAGAAGAAACTACATCTCAAAATTGTAAAGAAAGAAAAACTTATATATACAAAAATAAAATTAAATACATTGAAAGCATAGAATGTAACTGTAATGATATTTACATTTGGAGTATTTACCCCAAAGATACAGATGTAAAAAGAAGGGGCACGTGCACCCCAATGTTCATAGCAGCAATGTCCACCATAGCCAAACTGTGGAATAAGCTGAGGTGTCCTTCAACAGATGAATGAATAAAGAAGATGTGGTTTATATATACAATGGAATATTAACCATCAGAAAGGATGAATACCTCCCATTTACATCAACATGGATGGAACTGGAGGGTATTATGCTAAGTGGAATAAGTCAATCAGAGAAAGACAATTATTATATGGTTTCACTCATATGTGGAATATAAGGAATAGTGCAGAGGACCATAGAGGAAGGGAGGGAAAACTGAATGGGAAGAAATCAGAGAGGGAGACAAACCATGAGAGACTTTGGACTCCAAGAAACAAATGGTGCAGAAGGGAGGGGGCGGGGGAATGGGGTAACCAGGTAATGGGTATTAAGGAGGGCACATGACGTGATGAGCACTGGATGTTATATGCAACTAATGAATCATTGAACATTATGTCATAAACTAATGATGTACTATACCTTGGATAATTGAATTTAAATTAGAGAAAAAAAAACCAAAAAAAGGAAGAAGACAAAGAAAAAAAAAGAAAACAACAAAAAAATTGAATATGATCAGACAGGTGAATAAAACAGAGCCATACACTAGATTTTGGGTGTATTTTGGTCTGTTACAAGAAACTGCATCCCAAAATTGTGAAGAAAGAAAAACTTACATATATACAAAAATGAGATTAAATACAATAAAGGGATAGAGTGTAAACATAAAAATGAAAATTAAAAAAGATTTTTAAAAAGGAGTTGATAAAGTAAGAAATTGGTTGAAAAGTAAAGAAAAAGTTAAAAAAAATTAAAATTGAAAAACTAAAGAATAATGGGGAAAAAGCCATGAATTCTATGTGCTGTATTCCCCTAGCACTGGAGTTTTGTAGTTCTCATTGATGGATAAACTTGGTCTTGGCTGGATGTTCTTGCTGATCTTCTGGGGGAGGGGCCTGTTGTGTTGATTTTCAAGTGTCTTTGCCCCAGGCGTAATTGTGCCGCCCTCGCCAGGGGCCCAGGCTAAGTAATCTGCTCCAGTTTGCTCTACGTGACTTTTGTTCCCTGAAGCCTTTCCACGGAACTTTAGAGGATGAGACTGAAAATGGTGTCCTCCTAATCTCCCACCCTGGAGTGGAAAGCTTAGAGGCCCCACTCCTCAGTGAGCCCTCAGAGAAAAGCAGTCAATCACTCCTGTTTCCTTGGTCCCTGGCCACACTCCATGCTCACCTGGCCTGTGACCGAGCATTTCTATCTCAGGCAGGGAGGAAGAGGGGTCTTGCCTGTCCTGCCGCTTGTTGGGCCCTTGCTCAGAGAGCAGTCACCCAACTGTGCTGCAGTTCACGGTTTATGGTAATACGGAGCTGAGAGCCCACTCCTGGGCTCACTCTTTGCAGCAGCTTCCCTGCTGCAATGCCTGGGAGCTCTGGCGCACTCAGGCACCCCAGTCTTCCTGTGACCCAAAAGTCCTGAGACCACACTGTCCCAGCTAGGGTTCCACCCCTGCTTAGCAGCCTGAGTGATGTCCCTCACCAGAGCAGACTTCTAAAAGTTCCTACTTTGTGCTCCACCGTTATATCACTTGCCAGTAGGTGGCTGATGGAGATTCCCTCCCGCTAAGGTCTATCTTTCCATATATCGCCTTGGATTCATTTCTCAACTCCTACCTTGCAGAAAGTGGTCACTTCTATTTGTAGAGTTGCAGCTATTCTTTTCTTAGATCTCTGGTTGAGTTTGCAGGTATTCAGAATGATTTGATAGCTATCTAGCTGAATTCCTGGGACCAGATGAAATTAAGGTCTCCTACTCCTCCTCCATCTTGGACTTTTTTCTGCCTATTTCTTGACTGGAGTTTTTAGTTTTCGGGTGTTGAGCTTGATAAGTTCTTTATAGGTTTTGGATACTAGCCCTTGGATAAGTCATTTGAAAATACCTTCACCCATTGCATATGTTGCCCTTTAGTTTTATTGACTGTTTCCTTGGCTGTGCAAAAGCTTTTTATCTTGATAAAGTCCCAATAGTTCATTTTTGCCTTTGTTTCCCTTGCCTCGAGGATTTGTCTAACAAGAAATAGCTGTGGCCTAGGTCAAAGAAGTTGCTTGCCTGTGTTCTCCTCTAGGATTTTGATGCATTCCTGTCTCACATTTAGGGCTCCCATCCATTTGGAGTTTATTTTTGTGTATGGTATAAGAAAGTGTCCAGGTTCATTCTTTTGTGTGTTATTTAACATAGTCCTGGAAGATCTGGCCTTAGAATCTAGTTGAAACTGCACTGTGCTTAAAACCATGTGTCAAGTCCCTTCATTATTCCCTTCATTAAAATATGAGTGTTGTAATGTGATATAAGTGATATAACGTGTAGAACAACTAGGAAAAATCCATGTGTTTACCTCCTTGAAATGACACTCTGCTCAAAGTGTCCTTCAAGTAATGTCTTTTTTCTTTTGAACCTTTTGTGAAGACACATTAGTGAAAAAATGTGCTTAACTCCTTGAAACTACTCTGTGCTTAAAGCATCATTTAAGTAACAACTTTCTTTTTCACATATATGTTCATAAACTTATGTGTATAAGCCCTAGAAATTGGCCTTGTATTTAATTCCTTGAAACTATAATGTACTTAAAACATCTTCAAGTAACGTCAGAGTCTCATAAAGTTAAGCAGTATTTTCACACCTGTAGTTTTAACACAAGGAAATGGCTTTGTCCTTATTCTCTTGAAACTACACTGTTTTTAACCATACTCCAAGCAACATCTTGCTTTCCTTAGAATATAAGTGTTTTTAACCTATGTGAATAAGACTACTAAAAGCCATTTGTTGAACTCCTTGTACCATCACTGTGCTTAAACCACTTGCCAAGGAACATCTTCCTTTCATGAAGATATATTTTTTCACTAAGATGTAAACCGACTGAGCCACCCAGGTGCCCCTGTAAGTGTTTTTAAACTTATGTGTATAAATACAAGGGAAAAGGCATGTGTTTAACTCCTTGAAACTACGTTATGTTTAAAGTGTCCCTAAAGTAACATCTTTCTTTCATTAAGACATAAGAACTTTTTGTGCTGGGTTTCCAAGATGGTGGAGTAGTAGGGGGATCTGGAACTTGCCTTGTCCTTTGAATACAACTAGATCAATATCCAACTATTTTGAACAACTAGGAAGGGGATAGGAGGAGTAAGAAAACAATCTGCACAGTTAGAGGGAGAGAATTTGGCAGAGGCGAGGTTCAGAGTCCTGAATTGGGGGATTGGGAAGCCACATGGCTGGGAAGGGGAGGAAGCCTGGTTCACAGAAAGTCAGGAAGAGGGAGCAAGTTGGAAAGAGTGCAGCGGGTTGTGACCACACAATAAGCTGAGGTGAGGAGATCCCTTGGGTTACTCAGGGAGAGATTGCTGCCCTTCCTGGAGGGCATTTGGAAGTGTGTATTTGGCCTCACCCAAGACAAAAGGCCAGCCTGGGAGTCATGGAGCAGAGCTCAGCAGCAGGGTCAGAGGGGGTGCTCAGAGGGCAGGAAACCTCTTAACTTTTCAGTGTGAGTCACAGTAGGTTCACAATTCTGTGTGCTTACCCATTGGCCACTTCTCTGGGGTGAACTGAGCAGAGCGCAGAGACTGGGGAAGATTGCAGTTTAACCTAGCCACCCATTTTGCTGTGAGCCACAATAGACTTAAACCTTTGTGCACAAAGATGTTATTTGAAAGATGCTCTCTACACAGTGTTGTTTCAATGAGTTAGGTATAAGGCACATTCCCTACACTACCACACATACATTTGATAAGGCTACTATCTTCATGATAGATATTAGTTGTAAGATGCTTTTCTACACAGTGATGTTTGGATGAGGGAAATAGTGGCACATTCTCTATGTTTCCACAGATATATTGAAAAATGCTTCCATCTTCATGAATGAGGATGTTAGTTGAAAGATGCTTTCTACAGGATGCTCTTTCTTTTTCCTTTCTTTTTTTTTTTTTTTTCTAATTTAAATTCAGTTAGCCAAGGTATAGTACACAGGGTACTGTTTCATTGACTTAAGTACATGGCACTTTCCTTATGTTTCCACACATACATTTGAAAGTACTTCCATCTTCATGAAAGAAGATGTTAGTCGAAAGATGCTTTTTACATAATGTTGTTTCAATGAGTCAAGTATATGGCACTTTTCTTATGCCTCAACCCGTATATTTGAAAATGCTATTATCTTCATGAAAGAAGATGTCATTTGCAAGATGCTTTCTACACTGTGCCATTTCATTGAGTTTAGTATTTTGCACTTTCCTTAGGCATCCACAGATACATGTGAAAATACTTCTATCTGCACGAACCCTGATGTCCGTTGAAAGATGCTTCCCACACAGTGTTGTTTGAAGGAGTCAAGTCTATAGCAGCTGCCTTATACTTCCACTCATACATTTGAAAACACTTCTAACTTCATAAAAGAAGATGTTAGTTGAAGGACGCCTTCCCCACAGTGTTGTTTCATGGAGATAATTATTTGAGACTTTCTTTATGCATCCACACAGACACTGGAAAACATATCTTAATGAAAGAAGATGTGAATGAAGGGTGCCTTACACCCCCTTTGGTTGCAGTGAGTTAAATATATGGAAGTTTCTTTATGCTTCACACAGACATTTGAAAATGTTTCTATAATCAGATAGAACCTGTTAGCTGAAAGATGCTTTCTACACAGTGTTGTTTCATTAAGTATATTGAGACCTCCTTATGCTTCCACAGATACATTTGAAAGCACTTGTATCATAATGAAAGAAGACATTAGTTGAAAGATGCTTTCTACACAGTGCTGTTTGATTCCAGTATATGGCACTTTCCTTATACATCCCCACACATACATCAGTAAACACACCAAACTGCATGAAATCACAAGATTTAGCCCAAGATTACATGAGATCTGGTGAAGGCAAGAGGTGGCTTATCCTGCTGACACACACACAGATAGCCTTAACATGTCGAATGCCTCGAAAAGCCCCCCTGGAAGCCTGCCTGTGTTTTCACATGTCCAGCTCTTGGGCCGGTTTTCCTGAAACTTTGTGATATTTGTTCATAGATCGCATGAGATTAGCCCTGAGAACTCATGAGATTTGGGTCAAGGTGTCATGGGCTGTGGCCTGAGATCCAGTGCAAATTTCCCCATGATTTCCTGAGCTCAACCAAAAGAAAGAGGTGGCTTCTGTCTGCAGGTGGTGACTCTCACACAAACTGTCCTGAAAAGTTGAAAGCCTGGGACAGCACCCAGGGAGCCTTCCTGGGTGTACAGATGAGCCAGCTCCCAGGCTCCTGGCCTCTTCCTGTAACTGATGCCTTCCCATGTCTCTCCCTTCTCACGTAATGTCAGTAAGGGACCTCGAGCCCATTCATCCATAATTCAGTGCTGGGTTTGGACCCCAACATCTAAATGGCATCTGTGGGCTTTGTGGAATGCCAGGTGTTCCCACGGTCCCCCAGACAGGAATGTCCAATGGCTAGCTATTATGCTGCACAAGCATCAAGGTTAGGCATTTCCTACCCCTGCTGAGTTCCGGAGAGACTTCTCCCCAGGTCTCATGGGATTTAGTTATAGATCTTGAGAGACATGCCCTGATGTCTCAGGGGATTTTGGCCCATTTCCATGGAGTGGACGTTGATCTCACCAGATTTGTCAGAGTACTCCTGAGATTTAGAATGAGGATTCCTGAGAGACAGCCAGAGAATTCTGAGATTGGCCCCAGATTACTTGAGATCCTGCTAAAGAAAGAGTTATATTTTCTTTTTATTCTGGGGTGTTGTGAGGTAAACACGGAGAGCTTAATGTGTTCAAAGACTGGGACTGCCCCCAGGGAGCCTGCCTCTGTGTTCACATGTCCTTCCCTAGGGCACATTTCTTCTGCCTTCTCCTCTTATCCTCCTGTTTCTATCTCCTCTGGTTTAGTGTGAACAAGGGTCCACAAGGATGATTCATGCTGAATTCGATGCTGCCTTCTTAACTGCTCTTCACCCAGGATGCTGAAACACCAGGGATTTAGGTGTGAGATACCTCGGTCTTCTTGCAGGTCATGTCTGGGACCCATTAGGAAACCGGTCAAATTGGAAGTTCTGCCCAGTCCTGGCATGTGCATCCCCTACTGACAAAGAGCTCCAATCAGGCTCTGCTAGGGAGTGCCAGATCCTCCCAAGTGCCGTGAAGTTTGGCCACAGACCCATCGGGGTTTAGCTCTAGATTTAAATGGCTGGGCATGAGATCTCATGAGATATGGATGAGATCTCATGAGATTTGGACCTAGATCTTGGGGGATTTGGATGAGCTCTCCTGAGATTTGGACCCAGACCTCACGAGATTTTCCCCAAGATGGTGTGAGGTCTGGCTCTAGAAAGAGGTATATTTTCTTTCATTTCTGGGGTGTTGTGATGCTAATAATTTGAAAGCCTGGGAAAGCCCCAGAGAGCATGACTTTGTGCTCATTTGTCCTGCTTGGGGTCCCCTTGCTTCTTCCTTCCACTCCAGCTCCCCTGTTTCTATCACCTCTGGTTGAACATGAAGAAGAATCCACCAAGCCCATTCATCTGACTTCTGCTCCCTTCGTACATACTCTTCACCCAGGATGCTGAAACACCATGGATTTGGAGTGAGGCACTTTGTGTTTTCCCTGCACGTCGTGTCTGGGGCCAAGTAGGTACTATTCAAGTTCTGCCACATCATGGCATGAGCCATCCCTACTGACATAAGGATCACAATTTAGGCTCTGCTAAAGAGTTCCAGATACTCCCAAGGGCCCGGTAGATTGGCCTCAATGGCTGGGCCTATGATCTCATGAGATTTGGAGGAGATCTCACAAGATTTGAACTGAGGTCTCCCGAGATTTTCCCCCAAGATCACCTGAGGCCCAGGAAAGAAAGAGGTAACTTTTCTTTTTTGCTGAGGGGTTGTGAGGTGAAGACATACAGCTTTAATATTTTCAAAGCCTGGGTATGCCTCAGGGAGCCTACCTGTGTGCTCACTTGTCATGCTCGGGGTCAGGAGGTGGGGGAAGGGGACGTTGCTTCTTCACTCCAGTGGTGCTTTCCTGTTTCTATCACCTCTGTTTGAGGGTGATTAAGAGTACACAAGGCACATTCTTCCTGAATTCAATGCTTCCATCATAGCTGCTCTTGACAAGGATGCTGAAACCCCAGGGGTATGTGGGAGACACCTTGTGGCTTCCAGCAGGTCAGGTCTGGGACCAATTATTCACCCTGACATTGGAAGTTCTGCATAATCCTGGCATGTGCATTCAGTACTGACATAAGGAGTGCCAAGAAGGCTCTGCTAGGGAGTGCCAGTTCCCCCCAATGGCCTGGGTGTTTGGCCACAGATCCATCAGGTTTTGGCTCTAGATGTCAATGGCTGGGCCCAAGATATCATAAGATTTGGATGAGATCTCACAAGGTTTGGCTAGAAATCTCTTGAGATGTGGGTGGGATCTGATGAGATTTAGACTGAGATCTCAGGAGATTTGGAAGAGATCCCATGAGATTTGGACTGAGTTCTCACGAGATTTGGACTGAGTACTCACGAGATTTGGACTGAGATCTGGAGAGATTTAGATGAGATCTCATGAGTTTTAGACAGACCTCACCAGATTTACCCCCAAATCACCTGAGGTCTGGCGAAGGGAAAAGTATATTTTCTTTTTTTTTTTTTTCCTGGGACATTGTGAAGCTAATACAGACAACCTTAAAGTTTTGAAAGCCTGGGAAAGCCCCCAGGGACCCTACCTCTCTTTTCACCAGTCCTGCTTTCGGGCCTTTTGCTTTTTCCTTCCCCTACTGCCTCCTGTTTCTCTCACCTCTGGATGAGAATGAGTAAGAATCCACTGTGCCCATTCATCCTGAATCAATGCTCCCTTCTTACCTGCTTGAAGGTGGGATGCTTAAACACCAGATATTTAGGTGTGAGAGACACTTTGTGTCTTCCTGAAGGTCGTGTCTGGGACCAATTATGAAAGTAGAATTCTGCCCCATCCTAACGTGCATTCCCTACTGACATAAAGAGTGCCAAGAAGGCTCTGCTAGGGAGTGCCAGTTCTCCCCAAGGGCCAGGGTGTTTGGCCACAGATCCATCAGGTTTTGGCCCTAGGTGTCAATGGCTGGGCCCAAGATATCACGAGATTTGGATGAGATCTCTAAAGATTTGGACTGAGATCTCACAAGATTTTCCCCAAGATCATGTGATGTCCGGCTACAGAAAGAGGTATCTTTTCATTTTTCTTTTTTTCTGGGTGGTTGTGCAGTTAATACAGACAGCCTTAATGTTTTCAATGCCTGGGAAAGCCTTTGTGCTCACTTGTCTTGCTTGGGAGGTACATTGCTTCTTCCTTCTCCTCCTGCCCTCCTCATTCTTCATTTGGGTTTAGTGTGAATAAGTGTTCACCAGGCCCATTCATTCTGAATTCAGTGCTCCCTTATTACCCCCTCTTCCCCCAGGATGTTGCGATACCAGGGATTTAGGTATGAGACAGCTTATTTCTTTCTTCACGTTGTGCCTTGGAGCATTTTTAAACTGGAGATATTGGACGTTGTGCCCACTTCTGGCATGTGCCAACCCTACTTACCTAAGGGGCACAAAGCAGGTTCTGCTAGGGAGTGCCAGTTCCATCCAAGGGCCTGAGAGCTTTGGCCAGAAACCTCACAAGTTTTGGCCCTAGACCTCACTGGCTGGCCCAAGGTCTCATGGGGCTTGAATGACATCTCACAAGATTTGGACTGAGATCACATGAGATTTGCCCCAAGATCGCATGAGATCTGGCAAAGCCAGGAGCTGGCTTCTTCCTGCAGTTGGTGAATCTCACACAGTCTGTCCTGAAAGGTCGAATGCCTAGGATAGCACCCAGGGAGTCTTCCTTTGTGTTCAGATGAGCCAGCTCTCAGGCTCCTTGACTCTTCCTGTAACTAAAACCCTTCAGTGTCTCTCCCTTCTCACGTAAAGTCAGGAAGGTTCCTCGAGCCCATTCATCCCTATTTCAGTGCTCTGTTTGGACCTCAACATCAGAATGGCATCTGTGGGCTTTGTGGAATGCCAGGTGTTCCCAATTTCCCCAGACAGGAATGTCCCTGTGCTAGTGATTATGCTGCCCAGGCATCTTCTCCCACTCTTTACGTTGTCTTTTGGTTTTGTCGACTATTTCCTTTGCTGTGCAAAGACAATTTATCTTGATGAAGTCCCAGTTGTTCACTTTGGGTTTTGTTTCCTTTGCCTTTGGAGACGTGTCTAGCAAGAATTTGTCAAACAGGTTGCTGCGTGTGTTCTCCCCCAGGATTATGAAAAGAGGCTCAGCTCAATATCACTCGACATCAGGGAAATACAAATCAAAACCACAGTGAGATACCACCTCACACCAATCAGAATGGATAAAATGAACAACTGTGGAAACAACAGATGTTGGTGGGGATGTGGAGAAAGGGGAACCATCTTAAAGTGTTGGTGGGAATGCAAATTGGTGCAGCCCTCTGGAAAACTGTATGGAGTTTCCTCAAAATGTTACAAATAGAGCTACCCTATGACCCGTTGATTGCATGCCTAGGTGTTTATCCAAAGGATGCACACATACTGATTTGAAAGGGCACGTGCACCCCATTGTTTATGGCAGCAATGTCCACAATACCCAAACAAATTCCCTATTCCCAATTTTATTGTGGATTTTTGGCCTTCCTTGTACCATTTCCATCCCCTTGCTGATTTTTTATTTAGGGTTGATTTACATATGGGGGCCTGGGGGATTTTACCCACATAGCCAGCACCCAAGGATTGGTTGTGAGTTCCCACTTCGGTCCTGTACTATATGAGAGCATCCATGTCTGATATCCCAAAGGAAAGGTGGCCATCCTCTCCTTGAGCTTGAGATGCTCCTTCTGAAGAACAGAACTGTCACCAATATGCTGCATGCTGAAGGATCTGGTGAGTTCAGGAAGTGCCCTTTCAAGGCATATTGCACCATGGCCTGCATCCAAAAGCTTGAGCATCAGCTGGGAGTCCCAACGTACTATACCTGAATCACTGCAGCCTCTATCCATTCATGGGAAGAGCGATTAAAAGAAGCTAACACCAGATTTCCCTCTCTTTCTGAAGGAAGAATGCAGAATTCTTGCTGACAGGGCTCCCAGGTGTAGGCAATGGAGATTCCCCACCCCCCCACCCCCACCGCAGTCACCCAAGCCCACAGTTGTTTCTCATTCCTGGGAATGAGAATTGGGTTGCTAGGAGATTGTCCTAGTCACTTCATTAAAAACATTATGTCTCATCTCACCTCTAATAAACACATTTGGCTCACCATATATCTATTTCCATCCTCTTGCACTTTTTCAGTCTAGGTTCACCCTGTGGGCTATTCAAATCCAGTGTCTCAGAGCAATATCCTCTTCTTTAAACTGGGAAGTCTGGAAGATTCCTTGTGACTGTGGGGAAGTGTGGGCCATGGGGCCCCCTTGAAATTTAGTTTCAGAACTATATTTGCATGAGGAGACCTAAGGCATTTGAAGGTTCCAAACAGTGAATGTGTGTGTGTGTGTGTGTAGGCTTGGTCAGAGGATTTTAGAAGGTGCTGGCCTTACTTCTTGGGTAAGGAGAAAAAACTAGACATCTCATTACAGATTTAGCCCATTCCCATTTTAAATGTAGATTATTGGCCCTTCTTATATACATTCCTATAGTCTTGCTGATTTTCTATCTAGCTCTTTGTTCACATTCGGGCTGGAAGGTGCTTTTACTCACAGCCAGCACCTAGGGATTTCTGGTGAGTTCCCCTTCTAGTCCTCTGTGAAGTGAGAGAATTAGTGTCTGTTATGCAAATAAAAAAATGGTTGGTCCTCTTGTCCCTGAGCCTGTGTGGCTGCCTTGGGTAAATGTGTGGATGGGTGGTCAGGGCACATCTCTCCCCAAACTGATTGAGAAGCCTTCATTCTGGAGAACCTAGTTTGAAAAAAGATCAAAGGAATGGAAATGGACACCGAGGGAATGAGGACTTTCTTAGTGTTGAGAATAAAATAATGTTGAGAATAAACTGTCTAACAAAATCTCTTTGCAAGCTGGCAGTCTCAGGACTAAGAAAGGCCTGTTGGCTCAGGCAATGGGAAACCTCCTTTGGCTACATCTGGGGGCCAAGTAAGCAAGAGGCCTTCATTCTTCATTCTGGATTTGGATTTCTCTTGCCTTTCCTCTTGTGGGAAATATACACAAGTTATTTAGGGTTACCACATTGGTTCTCCCAGCTGATGATGTATTTGGAAATGGTCATTGGAGCAGTATTCCTTGAAAGAGCTCTTTCTACACTGACCAGGTCTTGGAGCATAGTGCACATGTATGATCTCTGCTCTTCAGAATGAAGACATCTCTGTCACCCAGGGGAGGAAGACAAGCTGGCTACCAATCACAGCATTTAAAACAGCAGGACAAGAACCAAGCACTCAGAGGCAGGAGGGGAATCTTTCCTTTTGGCTCTCAGATACTTATTGCTCTCACATAACAGAGGATCCGAGTGGGAACTTGCCACCGACACTGGGCACTGGCTGTGTGATGCCTACCCTATTACCCCTAAATGTAAACCAACCTAGGCTACAAAAACAAAAAGAGGATGGATGGGAATGGCTCAAATTTCCACACCAATTATGCTCGCTTAACACAGAAACAAACTGAGAACTCGTCAAAATCTTCAGATGATGGCAGTGTGAGTGAGCGCTCCATCAGCCCTGAATGTGAGCAAAGACCTAGTTAGAAATACGGAAGATTGTGGGAATGTCTACTAAGAGGTTCCACGTTCTACATTTCACACAGGAATGGGAAAAAAACAAAAACAAAAAACCTGGGAAGGAGCGAACTAACTGTTTCCCATAGCCCCAGGAATGAGGCCACCTCCCACCCAAACCCTATAGTTTGGCCTACACACAAACATTTTCTGCTGAGCCCCTTCAAACATCCGAAGTTTCCTGATGTCCTAATTGTTCTGAAACCAAATTTTTAGGGGCCCTGTGGCACAACATATTCCACAGTCCTAAGAACTCTGCCTGAGTCCCCACTTTAAAGCAGAGGACATTGCTCTGAGACACTGGCTCGGAAGGGTCCCTTGGGTTAATCTAGTTTCAGATAAAAAGAAAAGGGTAAGGGCACCTGGTTGGCTCAGGGGGTTAAGCATCCGACTCTTGGTTACAGCTGAGGTCACGATCTCATGGGTTGTGGGATGGAGCCCCATGTCCGGCTCTGTGCTCAGCGGGAAGTCTACTTGAAGATTCTCATTCTGCCCCTCCCCCAACTCATGTGCACTCTCTATCCCTCTCTCTCAAATAAATAAATGAACCCTAAAAAAGAATAAAAGGGTCAAAATGAATACACCAAAGGTTAAAGTTCATTATGAGAGATGAGAATGGCCTAATGTGGTGAACAGAGTTGCACCATCTCCTGACAAGACCATCTCCTGGCAAGACGGCCACCTCCAGAATAGCTGACATCTGTGAACTTGGGCAAAGAGAAATCGCCATTGTTTACATATGGGAACCCTGTCAGCAAGAGACCTACATTCTCCCCTCAGAAAGAGAGGGAAAGCTTCTGGACTTAGCTGTTTTCCCTACCTGTCTCACTGGTGGATAGAGACAGCAGGAGGAGTTCAACAATGCCATGTAGGTGCATGCCACTGATGCTCAAGTGTTTAGGATGGGACCTTGGTGCAGGATGCCTTGAAAGGGCATTTTCTGCACTAACCAGGTCCTGGAGCATATGGCATATGCACGGCTTATCTGCTCTTCATATTGAAGGCATCTGGATCAGCCAGGGGAGGGAAGGAAACTGATTATTGGGCACTATGCTTACACCAGCCATCCAAGCAAGTGCTCAGGAACATGAATGCCATTGTTCTTTTGGGATATCAGACACTGATTGCTCTCCCTTACCACTGGATCAGAGTGGGAACTTGACACCAATCCTTGGGTGCTGGCTGTATGGGAGCCCCACCACCCCTGGATGGGAACGAGGCCTGGTTAGAAATTATGCAACAATATGGGAATGGCTACAAAAAGAGTTAAGTTCTACATTTCAAAGAGGAATGGGAAATATCGGGGGAGGTGTCTTCATGTCCATTTGACCCAGAGATGAGACCAGCTCTTTTCCCAAGAGGGATGGCCCAGCCTACACACAAACTTTCCTTGCTGGGCAATGCCATGGGAGGCAAAGACAGCAAGTCAGGGGGCAATCATTGAACAGGGCCTGCCACTCACACAGTGCTGGGAATAGAGAAGATAGACGAGCAAAAGGAACCCTCCTAATTCCCGAGGCATAGGGTGGAGGACTCAGGGAGGTCTTGCCATAGTACTGGCAACTCGTTAGCCCTCCACAGAGCACTGCTCTGGACCACTGAACAAATCATTAAAGCAACACCAGAAATGATCATGCTGTTTCCAAGTAACTTATATGGGTCTCTGTACAAAGCTCAATATTACAGAAAACAAAAACATCCAGCAACTAATAAGGTAACCTTCATACTGTCTGGCATTCCATCCAACAGTCTGAGGTATGCAGAGAAGCAGGGGAAATGAGCCCTTATGGGGATCATTCATTCATTCATCTGAAAATGACCCAGAGCTGACACAGACGTGAGAATCACCCAAGAAGGACAAGAAAGCATTTCTTAAAACTGCATCCCATTGGTTCAAAACATTCAACAGATACATGGAAAATGTAAAAAAGAAGACTCAATCTCACGTTAAGAGATGGAAACCACAATGTCTGAAAGGAAATGTACTGTGAGGGGCTGACGACAATTAGAGAAAACAGAAGAAAAAAGTTTGATAGGAATTCTGTGGAATCTGCAGATCGTGGTGTTGCCTTCTTAACCACCTTAACCCTTCCAATCCATGAATACAGGTTGTCTTTCTACTTCTTTAGGTCTTCTTTACTCTCTTGCAGCAATGTTGTGTAGTTTTCAATGTACAGGTTTTGCACATCATTGACTCAATTATTCTTAGATACTGTATTCTGGTGGGTGCTATTGTACATGGAATTGTTTTTTTAGTTTCCTTTTCCGATTGTTCACTGCTAGTGTATAGAAACACCTGATTTTGTCTGTCTTGTACCCTACAACTCTGCTGAATTAGATTATGGACTCTAGTAGCTGGGGGGTGTGTGTGTGTACATGTGTGCGTATGTATTTGGTATTTTTCTCTATATAGGAGCATATCATCTGAAAATACAGATACAAATTGTCCCTTGAAAAACCTGTGGGTTAGGGGTACAGATTCCCACAATTGAATATCTGTGTATAACTTATGACTCCCCCAAAACATAACTACTAATACCCTACTGAAGCCTTACATATAACAAAAAGTTCATTAACACATATTTTGTATGTTACTTGTATCATATACTTTATTCTTAGGATACAGTGAATTAGAGTGAAAATGTTATTGAGAAAATCATAAGGAAGAGAAAATACATTTACACTACTATACTATATTTATCCAAAAAAATCCACCTATAAGTGGACATATATTGTTCAATTCAATTTGAAACAACGTTGTTCAATTCAAATCAAACACATATTGTTCCCCAGTCAACTATAGTCTTATTGCTTCCTTTTCAAATGTTTTCCCCTCACCTTCAGGTTTTTAAAATTGATTTATAGTTGATACACCATGTGACATCAGTTTCACATGACAACATAGTGATTGGATAATCTATAAATTATGTTATGCTGACTAGAAGTGTAGCTACACTCTGTCACCATGCAGAGCTGTTATCGTACCACCGAGTATATAATATGAGATCTATCCTCTTAACATTTTTTTGAATCTTCACTGTGGATGATGTTTTGACAGAGTGTAGAATTCTATGCTCTACCCCTCCCCCCACCACTACCTTGGGCCATCTTAGGAGGTTCCCTATTTTAGGTCATCTCAGCCCCGATCTTGGACCAGGATGCTCAGCCTAGACCACAGAAATACAGATCAGCCAGAACCCTTCTTTGCAAGCCCAGCTCCAATTTGAAGGACCAGGGTGACTTCACCAGGATGAAGACCCAGGAGCTGGCCCTATATAGGCAGTCAGAAAAGGGCAGTTCCCCCTAAACCCAGCCCAAACTCCCCCATTTTGACTTAGGAGAAGGTTAATGGCACCACAGGCACTTTTCCCTATGCTGAGCTGGGGAAGGGAGCCTCAGTGCCAGTGCAGGAGGGAGCATCAAAAGGAACCTTTGCCTGTTAACCTAAAGGTTGAGGGGTAGAGTCCACCCAGGGGACCAAGCCTACTTAAGATCCATCTAGATCTTGCCAGCTGCTTTTATGTGTCCTACAGCCCTCACTTCCTCCCTGAATCTCCAGCCAGCTCCTCCCCGCCCCCCTTGAGGGAGGGAGGAAGGAGAAAGGACGCTGACTTGTGTTCTGTGGGGAGTGAAAGAAAGCACCTTTGCCTGGTGGTACTGAAATATAAGCAGAGATACTGAAGGGCTCTGGTGGGCACTCAGCGCACTGCTCTATGAGAGACACCAGGAAAAAACCCGACACCCAAGATGTTCTTTATGACCTGCCGACAGAAACTCTCCCGTGCATTTCTGATGAGAAACAGCGGAAGCCAGCTTCTCAAGGAAGGCGGCGGCACCCACCTCCCTGTATTGGTGTCGCCAAGGTCAAGGATGTGGTCCTCCAAAGTGAGAGAAAAAAAAAAAGAAGGCAAATAGAAACCGTTAGACATCCATCTCCAGGGGAGAGTGCAAACGCAGTCCCCTACTATCACAATTCATGCAGTCAAGTTTCCCACATTTGGGGAAATCATAGGGCAGCGCCTCTGCAGTGCAACGAACAAGTCTCACTCTGGGAAAACCACCTGCCAGGTAAGAATGACTCACTCCGCCTCTGCCCCACACCAGCCTCACCCGCCTTCCACCATACACACACGCTCACTCGCCTAGCTACACCCCAAAGCCCTCACACCCACTCCTGTCCCAAGCATCCTCACCCTCCACACAAGTCTTCCTAATACAGTGTAAGGAACAGCTCTGCTACTTCCACAGCCCCGAAATTCTACCGCAGAGAACCGCACCCCAACGTTGTCTGATTTACATCAGACACGCCCCATCCATGACATCAAGGGCCTTGCTTCCGTCCCTCCCCCACCCCAATCCCGTCTCCCTGCCCCCAGCTACCCTCTCACCTTGGATTTCAGTTCTGATGCCCCTCCTCCTCCTCCTCTTTCCCCTCTTCATTTCCCCCTTCCTTCTCCTCCTCCTCCTCCCCCTGCCTCGGCTTCCTTCCTCTCCTTCCCAGTCTCCTCCACCTTCTTCTCTCCAGCCTGATTTGGTTACCACTCTCCCTCCCCCTGCAGCTCTGGCTCCCGACATCCACCACCCCCCCGGCCCAGCACAGGGAAGGCTGCGCCAGCTTGAGAGGAACATGAGCGAGGATTTTCCACCAGCCGGTCAAGCACAGATACAAACCCCCCCTCCCTCTCGTCAGAACCTGGTTTGGAGGAGACAGAAGGCGATGGCTGCACCTGTGGAGCTCAGCCAGTTCCCCACGCACCACCACCCGCCCCTCCAGGCCTGGACGGGGCGGGGGGGGGGGGGGGCAAAAATCAGCAACCTCTGGGCACTCCGACTGACACCTGCCCGCAACACTCCATACACTGAAAACAGCCGGGGGCCTGCTTCTTCGCCAAGCGGCCTCCTAGGGCAGGGATGCGACGCCCTCTCGGGGCCACCTGGGGAGGCGCACAAGGATCCCCTGTTGAGGGCTGGGCAGAAGGAAACCATCCCTTCTGCTCACTTAGACCAGGCTCAGGAGTTCACAGCAGGGTGTTAGTGGGGTCCCAGGCGCCCCACTCTGCCACCGCCTTCCCTCCCTCCACCGCTGGGCGTTTACCCTTGGATGAGATTTCTGCAGTCAAAGTCGGCCTTTCAAGGGAAAAAAGCCAGGTTTGGAAAAGGAAACAAAACAACTACTCCAAAGATACATACTTGGGCAATTTTATGGTCATAGATGGAGCGCCCTAGGGTTCTGATTTGCCTTTGTCTTGATTGCGCCTTGAGGTAGTGGTTTACTTTTACCGGACTGTTGAAATTAGAAAAGATTGGGGGGGGGGGGCAACTTTAGTTGTCACCTGAGTTAATAGTGTGGTTGATGTAGAAAAGATGTTGGGGTTCAAAGCCGAGGGCCAAGAAAGAATTCTTAAGAAGTCTTTGGTGCAAAAAGGTGGTTTATTAAAGCATGGGGACAGGACCTGTGGGCAGAAAGAGCTGCACCGGGGTCATGAGGAGTGACACATTATATACTTTCAAGTTGGGAGGGGATTAGGGATAGCGTTGTCTCTAGGAATTTTGGAAAGCAGGGTTTCCAGGACCTTGAGGGAGCTAGTTATTGCTGGGAAAAGGTCATTTATTACCGTCTAATAAAACCTTAGTCGTGAGACCCTTCAGATGTATATTGGCGGGCCATATACTTGGGGGGGGGGGGAGGTGATTGCCAACATGTATCTTGGGGGTTTAGAAATAAAGGAAATTCATAAAGGAATTTTTATATGTTAAAGTAGGCTTAAAGGATGCTGGGGGGAGGGAGGGCTCAGGCTAGGATTGCCGTTTGCCCTTAGCAAAGTGTCAACATCGAGGCAGTTGAGTCCCTAGAGGAATGTCACTCTGCCTGATTCAAAGACTTGTCAATGAGCTGTAAGTAGTATGGAAATTTAATAATTTTTCTTCTGCCTTTGCTTCCCACATCATTTCCCCCTGAACAATTTTGACCCTTAAATCTTTAAGGTTGCTGAGGGTGGAAGGTCTCATCTTTGTAACTTCTTCCTGCTGAATAGGGGTGTAGAGCTGTCCCTACACATGGGTCAACATTGGTCAGTTGGGGCTTATATAGATATAGGAGTTATAAAAGGCAGAGGCAGCTGAATCCAAGGGAGACTGCATGTGTGGATCTTCCCGAGTGGAAAGGATCATCTGTTGGCTTGAAGTTATGGCAGTGAAGGAGTCTTTTGCTAGTTGACAAAAATCCTTTTCCAGTCCAGAAGTTTAACCAATCATGAAAGGAAAGAGTGAGATCCTTTAAAGCATCAATTTGTGTATTCATGTCAGAAATCCAGAAATATCTTGTGGTAATCTGGAATATATACATAGCATTTTGTTTTTATTATAGCACAAATTCCACATTGTGTAGCAGTTAAAACATCTAATACCATTCTATTTTGTAGAGTATCACTTAGGGCTTTGACCATGTACTTATTAAGAGCTTCCATGTGCCAAACAACACCCTCCAGTCCCAAAGAGGGAACAAAGATGGATGTTAGTTGGTCATACCAATGAGACATAGAACATGTCCACCATTGTTTTAAATTTGGAAGTTTGGCTGGGTTGGTAATGGATTTAATAATGCATCCATGTATCCAGGCAAAACCCAGAGCACAGTGGCCTATCCAGCCTGGGGGAAGTCATGAACACAAGTTAGAGCCACATAGCCATTGGGTCCCCTTATGAGACAGTCATCTGATTCTGGGCCTCCTTTAACTGGCAGTCAAGTTATCAAGGGCTATTCAGTTTTGGAGGGCCATCTTTTGAATGTGTAATAAAAGACAGTCTGTTATTACTTTGTAGGGACCAAGGGAGTCCAAATCTAGGGACAATTTCTCTTAGCAAAGTTTTTGTCACCTCAGTGGCCTTTTTACCCAAATGAGTAACTCGGTGTAAACCCTGCATTACCTTCCATTGGTTATTTTTGGGTATAAAGATTTTTCTCTTATTATTAACAAGCCAGTCCTGTGCATTTCTTGGTCTGAATAGACTGAACTTATGGACTTTATTGGAGTTAAGACTGGTAAAAAACTTACCATTTGTTTATTTTGTGCTGCCTGATTGGCTGCACAGCCTAGTGAATTGTTTCCTTTAGATTCTAAGGTCATATCCTTATGTCCTTTGAGGTGAATTACAGCTACCTCGTTAGGTATGTGTACAGCCTCAAGAAGAGTAATAATTTCAAGGAGTTATGGCTTGATTATGATCCCTTCTCTTCCAAATTGCTCCATGGGCACATAGGACTAGGAAAGCATATTTGGAGTTAGTGTAAATATTAATTTTTAAGGCTTTGGTAATTGCAAAGCAGGAGTGAGCACTATAGCATACTTAGCTTTTCTTATTCCTTTTTCCATGAAACTATTGCCAATGGTAAACCAACTGTCATCTGCACTTTTTAAATGTGGTTGAATAGAATAAACAAGATCAATAACCTCTGAACAGTTATGTTCTATAGAAGTATGACGGTCAGGTCCAGGCATAAGGGTAGCTGGGTTTAAAGTCTGACAGGTTTCAAGTATTATTTCAGACATATCTATAAGTATAACCTGGTATTTAATAAGTCAACCTCCCTTTGGTTTCAAAGACACTCTGGACCTGATGTGAAGTCATTACAATCAGGGATTGTCCCATAGTAAGTTTTGAGGTTCCTACCGGGAGGATTGTTGTATACTTGGCTAAAGTCTGTGTTTGCAATTGTACCTCAATAGAGGTGGCTTTTAGGATAAATATGGCTAAGGGATAATACCATCAAGAAGACCTCTTTGAGGTCCAGCATTAACAATATCCTAATTACAAGGAATCACTGGCAAGTGGGAGAAGACTTGTCTCAGGAGATAAGGACATCCCCAAGTGCATTATCCAATCCAATCATAAAGAAAGTAAGGTCATCCATAGCTCCATAAGTCCATAGTTAACCCAATGGAGTGGGGGTATGCTCTGGCCTTTAAGGATCAATTTTATCATTCCAGCCTCACAGAATTGGTCAAGGTGATAGCTGAGTTATACAATCATTGGGGAATCTATCCCATTTTTCAGCTGTTGAAATAATCATATGCCCATGGGGTCCTGTTATCCCCACAGAATAAAAAGCACAAAGATTGTCTATATGAGCGATCCTGAAATTTCTCTGAAGCTTACCTCAAGTTGTCTAGCTTAGGTAAACAACAAACATTTAGAGACCATCCGATCTAGAATTTAACATCCACAAAGGTGTGTTATTGAAATATAATTTTTCTCTCTAAAATCACCCTTATTTCTAGAGATAGCCAAATCAGGACTAATTTATTTGAAAAACAAGTCCAGTTTTAACGACCTTAGCCTAATGATTTAAGAAGCTCAGCAAGAATAATGATTGATCATATAGATCTTTTAGATTCTCATTGTGAAAATGTCTATGCTGCCCAGAGAAGTCTACACTTTCAATGCAATCCCTATCAAAAATACCATCGACATTTTTCACAGAGCTGGAACAAACAATCCTAAAATTTGTATGGAACCAGAAAAGACTCCAAATCGCCAGGGGGACTGTTGAAAAAGAAAAGCAAAGCTGGGACATCACAATGCCTGACTTCACGTTATATTACAAAGCTGTGATCATCAAAACAGCATGTTATTGGCACAAAAAAAGATAAATGGACCAGAATAGAGATAAATAGATAAATGGACCAGAATAGAGACCCCAGAAATGGACCTCAACTCTATGGTCAACTAATCTTCCACAAAGCAGGAAAGTATATCCAATGGAAAAAAGACAGTCTTTTCAATAAATGGTGCTGGGAAAATTGGATAGCGATACACAAAAGAATGAAAGTGGACCATTCTCCTACACCATACACAAAGATAAACTCAAAATGGATGAAACACCTCAATGTGAGACAGGAATCCATCAAAATCCTTGGCCCCAACAACTTCTTTCAAGACACGTCTCCAAAGGCAAGGTAAACAAAGCAAAAATGAACTATTGGGACTTCATCAAGATAAAAAGCTTCTGAACAGCAAAGGAAACAGTCAATAAAACTAAGAGGCAACCCACGGAATGGGAGAAGATATTTGCAAATGACATTACAGATAAAGGGCTGTATCCAAGATCTATAAAGAACTTCTCAAACTCAACCCCCAAAAACCAAATAATCCAGTCAAGAAATGGGCAGAAGATGAACACAAACTTCTCCAAAGAAGACATACACACAGCTAACAGACACATGAAAAAATGTTCAACATCACTAGCCATCAGGGAAATACAAATCAAAACCACAATGAAATATCACCTTACGCCAGTTAGAATGGCTATTAAAATTAACAAGACAGGAAACAACAAATGTTGGCGAGGATGTGGAGAATGGGGAACCCTCTTACACTGTTGTTGGGAATGCAGGCTGGTACAGCCACTCAGGAAAACAGTATGGAGGTTCCTCAAAAAGTTGAAAATAGAGCTACCATACGACCCAGCAATAGCATTACTAAGTATTTACCCCAAAGATACAGATGTAGTGAAAAGAAGGGGCACATGCACCCCAGTGTTCATAGCAGCAATGTCCACAATAGCCAGACTGGAAGGAGCCAAGACGTCCTTCAACAGATGAATGGATAAAGAAGATGTGGTTCATATATACAATGGAATATTACTCAGCCATCAGAAAGGATGAATACCCACAATTTACATCAATATGGATGGAACTGGAGAGGATTATGCTAAGTGAAATAAGTCAAGCAGAGAAAGACAATTATTGTATGGTTTCACTCATGTGGGGAACATAAGGAATGGTGTGGAGGACCACAGGGGAAGGGAGGGAAAACTGAATGGGAAGAAATCAGAGAGGGAGACAAACCATGAAAGACTCTGGACTCTGGGAACCAAACTGAGGGTTACAGAAGGGAGGAGGGTGGGGGTATGGGGTAACCAGGTGATGGGTATTAAGGAGGCCACATGTTGTGATGAGCACTGGGTGTTGTATGCAACTAATGAATCCCTGAGCACTACATCAAAAACTAATGATGCATTATATGTTGGCTAATTGAACATATTAAAAAAAAAGATCTTTTAGAATCTGCTTTGCTGGAACTTTTTATAAGGAATCTCTACATTGAACTTTTAGTAGCCTCTCCAGGCCAGAAGCCGAGCCTTGCCACCAGACATGCCTGTGATACCTGAAGATGTGGGTGGATTCCTCTTCTTGAGGTCTCCAATATACCCTGAGGTTCCTGCACCTGCCAGGAAGTGACATTCTTTACTCACCTGGTGAGGCAGCTGGGAACTTCCAAGGGGCTTTATGGCTCCATGTGTCATAAAGTCAACCTTAGTTCCTCAAAGCTGTTTGGTCATATCTGAATCTATGCATGTCTCTCTCAAATATGACATTCTAGTCAAAGCCTTGGTAAAATAACCAATGTTTCCAATGGTGTCCTATTACAAGGAGAACAGATCTTTATTGACTTATGCAAATGATTATGATTGCCATGGAAGAAAGAATACTCACTGAGACCTTCTGAATTTCAGAGGGTTTAGGTAAGAGAAAAGTTAAATGCTTCAATTTGTTCACAAGTGAATACTTTATCATGTTTCTGTAAATCATAGATCTCTTAAGAGAAAGTTTCCTTAATCTGGGAGAGTAAACATTAGAGAACCAGCAATGTTTCAAACAAGAGTCACAAAACTATAATCATCTTTTTAGTTCATTTAGTCCCATATTACTAATTCTTGTGTAATTTGAATGCAACTTTTTAGTCAGAAATTCTTACCCATTTCAGTTTTATGATCCTAAAGATATTGAATACATGTTTTGTCCTAAAAGTCCTTTCTATGCACCTCCTTGAAGATGAAACTTATTTTGCAAGAGAATAAGAACAATTATAAATGACAAAACTCAGAAATGGACATTGTTGATGATCTGATATGAGAGTTCATTATGATGCAATTGACAAGGAAACTCAGTTATTTCTGTGACACATAACACTTCGATAATCAGAATATCAAGTGATGACTACATACCAGAAGGCAATATACCAAATAAATAAGCCTAATTAGTCAAGGAGACTGTTTACGATTTAAATCTTGGGGAAGTTTGTTAAAACCTTAGAGAGTTTTAAAGCACATGCCTAAACAGGTTTAGGGATGGTCAAAGACCTGATAAAGGCAAAACATAGAAACTGCTTTTTCTGGGCAAAGAGAAAACAACTGTGTACATTTTCTTATCAAGGGCAGACCAACAATTCAAGAAAACTTGTCTTTTTGAACAGAGAGAAAACAGACTTTCAGTCTTACATCAGTGTACTTTATAATCCATTCATTTCAATCTTAGTCTGTCCTGACCACACCTAAAATTCCGTTCCAAAGTTTTCCCATCACAAACCTCTACAACCTTCTTTGAATGCAGATTTTGTCCCAAGCAATTTCTTTCCAAACAACCAGTCTCATTTAGGATAAAATTACCTTCTTTCCCTTCAACAAATATGCATTCCCATTCCTTTTATCTTTCTTACATGTCTTCTACTTTTCTACATACAGAGTTGTTTCCCTTATTCCCATCAATCTTAATTACATCTAGCACAATTTTGCACTCTTAGAAACCTTAGTCTCCAGTGAAGACTAAGTAGTAAATGATTGTGAACTGTTTCACCAGAATTCTTTAGATAGCAATTTTATGAACCGGTTAAGCACAAAGCATCTTTACCACCAGACCCAAATATCTTCAGTTTTTTTGCAATAAGAAGTCAAAAAGCACAAACCTATGTCCAATTATCAGGGATTTAGCACTTTATCCTGTTTGGAAAAGACCTAGATGTCCCATGAATTTAATCCCATTTATCATTCAAGCAAAACCTTAAAGTTTCAGGTTACCAAAGACTTTGAAAGTTATCTTAACAATTACCTATGAACACTTGGAGACAGATGAGATTAACCACCATTTCAAGTCATCTTTTTGCTAACAAATTGCAACAGAGATAATATGAGCTTATTTGACCTTCCGCAAACCTCGATAGAATAAAAGTTTTACATTTAGTGCTGATAACTTTAAAGACATGTCTATCTTAATTAATCTGAAAAACTTAGTTTAAATACTGAATTATGTTCCACCTGGATCCTTCCCATTGTCAATTTTCACCTGAGACACTGGTCAGGAAATCTGGATTGGGCGGTGTTAGGTCCAGGGGGTGCTCTTTGCTCCTTGATAGGGAGGGGAGTTGGAGCCATGGTGCCTAAGACACTGAGGATAGTACAGAAGTCAGTGAGGCAGGCTGCCCCCAAGGTGGTGCAGAAACAGGAGAAGTAGGAGGGGGAGACAGAAGAGGCAAAGTGCTGCCAGAAGGCAGAGAAAGGGTTTCTGGTTTTAGAGCTCATCAGCTCCAAAAAAGAAGCAGACAGCATGTTTTCCTGCCAATTGGGGGGGGGGGGGGGGGGGAATAGGCAGTCCATGTCGGGCCAGAGAAGACAGGGAATTTCCTGGAAACAAAGGGAGTTTCAGCAGCTGCTTGGGAATATTCCTTAAAGTCCCCATCCCGAGGTAGATTAACCACAGTTGGCTCCAACTGTAGCCATTAACCCAGGAAATGAGTGAGGGAGAGGCCCCCACATCTATTAGGAGGAGGAACAGTGAGAGAGAGAGAGTCAGAGTCCCCTTTGCTAGGGAGGGCCTGTGTTTCCTCCTGCAACCTGGGTTTATTTGGAGGAGGCCTATTTAGATAATTATCCAATATGTTGGGAGGGGGTTTACTAGCCAGCCACATTTGGGCAAACACATTCTGCCTTGTTTCCTGCAGAAGAGATCTAACTGACAGATCCTACTGAGGCCATGCAGTGTTGCAGGAGCTCAGTACTTTCCTAAGTTTTGCAATCCGAATTGTTTCCAGTGGGTTAAAAGGCACCCCAAGGGAGAGTCCTTGGGAACCAAAGAAGAAGCATACTGAGGACAAGCTCCCAGAAAAGTAAAGACTGTCCATTACTAAATCCCCCCCCAACTCCCAGGTGGCATCCCACACAGGATATGTCATTCCCGTGTGTGAAAAGCGACTGGAGGCATCCCTTAAACAAAAAATCACTATTGATCACAATCCTGCCTCCCTGTGAAGGCATTCCTGCCATAAAAGGCCCCAGAGGAGGGATGCCGGCATCCCTCCCCTACCCAATCACATCCTAGGCTGCTGATGGGTGCCTGGTGAATGGACTGAAATACGATGCTGTGCCATCCTATGCCCTGAAGGTTGCATACTACCCTGCCATTTTTAACCCATGGAAAATACTAGAAGAAAAGTTTCACAAGGGGGAAATTACCAAATTTTGTAGTTTAAGTAGTTAGTAGAGGACATTGACAGAAACAGTAAAGATAGAAGTCCATCATGATCTAAGTGACATTCCAACACATGTGGTCTTTACAGCCCAACTTCCCTAGGAAATGGTCCCCGGTTGGGTTTTAATTCAATCGGGTACTGGTTTTGGCCAGCTCCCAGTGGAGGTCCTGGGGTCAGAAGCGTCTAGACCAGGGATGTGAAAGGGATCACATTAATCAATCAGGAGGAAACCTTACTCAGGAGTCAAGATTGGCAGCCATCCTGGTGACTTAGGTGGCTGTCCCATGCCAAGACAGACAATTTGTATAAGGACAGGAATAAAGAGAGGGCATCAAGTTTCTCGGTCTTATTACCATTCTGGCCAGGGTATAAACTTCCACCCAAAAGGCAGCCTATCCCTTCCCCGTAGAGTAGCCACCGGCTAGAGGATTGCAGCCTGAGCAATTGGCATGTAAGTGTTCCAATAAGACCTCATTCTTTGAAGGGCCCCTGAAATGAGAGTAAAGGAAGAGAAGAGAAAGTACTTACCAAGTTTGCACCATGGCTCAGAGTCCAGATGAGACTCTGGACTCAAAAGACCCACGTTGGCCTGCAGGATCCTGAGGTGGGGGGGGGGGGGGGGGGGGGGGGGGGGGGGGGGGGGGGG